>NW_020447195.1:7127951-7279708 GCF_003343035.1 Apteryx rowi | reverse complement strand
GGCCGCAGCACCGAGCCTGCCTCCGCCGCGCCGCGCCGCCCGGCAGCCTCCAGCAGCAGGGGCGATAGCCTCGAATGCCTCTGCAGCGGCTCCGCCAGCCAGCGCAGAGCCGCGACTTTGGCAGCCAGCGAGGCGGCCCTCGTCCTGCCCCGCCGATGCGCCAGCCGCCGGGGCCCTGCCAGCTGCTGCCGGAGCGTCCGGGTTGCTGCCCTTCGCCGCGGAAGACCGCCTTGCTCCCGTGGGTTCTTGCAGCAGCCGCTGCGATAACTCCCAGTACCCTCCCGCTCCGGCCGTCGTTCCCAAGTTAGGTGTTTCCGTGGATTCTTGCAGCAGCCGGCACGATAACTCCCAGTACCCTCCTGCTCCGGCCGTCGTTCCCAAGTTACGTGTTTCCGTGGATTCTTGCAGCAGCTGGCACGATAACTCCCATTACCCTCCTGCTCCGGCCGTCGTTCCCAAGTTACGTGTTTCCGTGGATTCTTGCAGCAGCCGGCACGATAACTCCCATTACCCTCCTGCTCCGGCCGTCGTTCCCAAGTTAGGTGTTTCTGTGGATTCTTGCAGCAGCTGGCACGATAACTCCCATTACCCTCCCGCTCCGGCTGTCGTTCCCAAGTTAGGTGTTTCTGTGGATTCTTGCAGCAGCTGGCACGATAACTCCCATTACCCTCCTGCTCCGGCCGTCGTTCCCAAGTTACTTGCTTCCGAGAGGCAGGCCTCGGCATCTGCGGTGTCCACCTCAGCCCTTCGCCATCGGCTAAGGATGGAGGTACGTGGTCCTCGGAGGAGCCCCAGCTACCTCTCTGATCTCTATCAGAACATGCTGCGGGCTGAGGCCGCGCCGGGCCGAGGGCAGCAGCAGCCCCAGGCTGTTCGCACCAGCAGCAGCGTGACTCTTCTGAGCAGCATCCCRGCCAAGGGGGGCTCGCCACCGAATCAGCCGCAGAGCAGCACGGCCACCAGCTGTGACCCGGCGCTGCGGCCTATCATACGCCGCCGAGCGAGGTCTTTGCCTACATCACCTGAAAGAAGAAAGCGAGCAGGAGTGCAGTGCCAAGTTGCAGGATGCGAGGGTCGTATGAACAGGGTGAGATTTGCTGATGCTTTGGGCCTGGAGCTGACTGAAGTGAAAGTCTTCCAGACGGGAGAGGATCCGTCAATCCCCTTGCATGTCCTTTCCAGGCTCTCCATAAACTCAGACCTCTGGGGCAGCAGCTTGGACCTGGAGTTCACCATGCAGTGCTTGGTGCCCGACTTCCAGCAGCCTGCGGACTGTCTGGATTTCTCTGCCCGACTTCAGGAGCAGCAGGTGTGTCTTGAACGAGTGACCAGTTCAGATTTGGGGCTCAGTGGCACCATCCAAGTTTGTAATATTGCTTTTGAGAAGCAGGTGTCTGTGCGATACACCTTCAATCAGTGGAAAAGCCTCCATGAAGTGTGTGCTCATTGGCATAATAGCATCCCTGGGACAAATGGGCAAGCTCAGGTTGATGTTTTCACTTTTTTTCTCCCTGTACCTCCTTTCCTCCTTCAGCTGTGCTCTGTAGTCCAATTTGCAGCAAGATACCAAGTCAACGGGCAGGAGTATTGGGATAACAACAGAGGCAAAAACTACAGTTTTACCTGCCGGAATTACCCCCTTAAGATGCCTAGAGAATGTGAGGAGAGCTGGATCCACTTCATCTGAGCAAAAGAAACGGGATGCAGAGCAGCTTTTGAATAGCCTTATTCTCATCCCTCGCATTGCTCTGTGCTCCTATGGCCTACAACCTCCTTTCTGAAACCTGGCAAAGCCTTTCAGAACAGGAAGGTAGTCAACGATGTGTACAAACTGTTCTAAACCTCTCAGAAAGTATAAAGGGCCAAAATGTGTACCGAGTTACATCTGTTGAAAGCCCACGTGATTTCTTGTAGTGTGTGAATCAGTGCAGAATGGTTCAGAGGGATGCTGTCAGACTAAATATGCAAAAGCAAAGAAAGAAACTTTTATGTTGCTAATAGTATTCTGGACTGCATAAAATACTTGTAACCAGTCTACTTTACCATTCTGTACTGTCTGTTTTTTTAAATGGACAGTGTGGCTTTACTGTTTTTATTTCTATTTTTGTTTATATTAGCTCACCAAGTCCGGGCACTATTCCAGCTTAGCAAAATTTGGATGGCAGCCACTGTAGGGAAGTATTTGTATTTATACAAGTATTTTTTTTAACGTTTTAGCCACGTTAAGTATTTCTATTAATATTTAGTTTGTTAATTAAAGAAATGTAATTATGAGTTAAAACAACATGAAAATGTCCCAGCTGCTCCTCTGTTTCCCTTAAAAAAAAAAAAAAAAAAAAAGGGGGGGGGGATTTAACCATGTGCCTTTTCTCATCTCCAATGTTTGCTATAGGCAGCAGGAGTGATTTAAGTGTATATAAGGCTGACTATGGGGAAGTTCTCATCTTTTTTGGGTGATGTACAAGTAGGCTTTTTCTCCAGGGAAATGGAATTCTCCTTTCCTTGTGCAACTGTTTTTATTAAGGGAAACTAGAGCGATTTTGCACTTGTGTTGCAGTTACCCTTGAAGATCTCAAAGCACTACATGAATGCTAATGATCTTACACCCTTACCAGAAACTTTAAATTTATGAATCAAGACATGGGTATGAAAGGCAAACTATAAAGACGGTGCAGTGAGCTGGTCGCAGAGCCTTTGAATAGAATGCTAGAACCCCGAATCCCTGTTCCCTCGTGTCCCAGTATTACTGCAGCAGCACTTTCGAGCTCTCTAATCAACTACTACTGATTAAAAACTAGTTCAACTCCACGACTGTCCTATGAACACAAAATGGGAACTTCAAAGGAAAATGATGATTTTACTGGTAAATTGGTGCTTACATGGATCCACAAACAGAATTTTGCAGCAGTGAGAGCAGAGTAACACAGAACAGTCTGCCCAATACGTAGCTTATTGCTATGCTACTTTCCTGCTGAGGAAATCTAGTAAATAAAAAATTGTCCCTGAATGTTTTAATGCATATTCTTCACTGCATGCAAAGTTTAGCTTTTTAAGTATAGCATAAGTTTTCAAAACCGCTTGGCTGGGTATATTGGAAGAGCTGCTTTTCAGAAGGATTATATTATGAAAATCATGCCACATATTCAGATGTCTTATTTTGGATTGCTGCTTATTCACCAAAATCACAGATTATTTTTAAAATCAAGATTGTAGGCAACACACAGCCAAGTATATATTAGTCCAAAAAGCCCATTTGCTCATTTTGGAATTGCAGAAACCCCAAGAAGCATCATGTGTTTGGCAACTTAATGTAATTACTTAGCTGTGATGCCCATTTAACGAGGCCAGGATTTCAAGGGAACTAGTTGCCCAGTTCCATTAATCTGTGGCTTTCAGAGCCTGAAGTCATGAGTGATGATTCTGTGAGCTGCTGAGCATCTCTTCAAAGTACTGAGGAAACTCAGTCCAGYTTGAAACAACTGAGAATTGACTGTGTTGTCATGTTGCAGGATAGAAGTAACCCTCTGCCAATTAATTTGGACTTCTGTATTTGGCATTTCGTTCTATATATTTTGAATTGCAACATGTTTATAGTTTCTTTCATACCTGCTGTCCAGTGTAAACAGCTCTGAAATTGATTTCAAAACAAAATTCTTGAATTAGAAATACTTTCCATGTATTAGGGTAGTTAGCCAGCCTTCTAGGGTAATTAAATGTGTTCTTTGCTTTGATGTCATCTCAGTAGGTGAGAGATTTATTCCAAAAAACTCTTTTGATAAAATTTGAAATTCATATATTTGTTTTCACACTCTAATTTGAATGGTCATTTCTGTTAGCAAATGCTGTTACTGGAGTGGCTGCTTATATGCCTTTTTGGTTTCTAAACTAAGTGAAGCATTCGAAAATCATAGAGCTGATTTATATAAGTTACATAGTTATTCAGTATAGCAGCAGAAATACAAGGTGTATTTTGAATGTCTTATTTTCAGCTGTACTGGGCACTTGTCAGTGCTTGAATTCAGTTTGAGTTGCAAGTACCTTCTGCCTCTGAAAGTCAGGTTCTGATTATTGCTCTTATTATAAGCCTCCCTACCTTTAGTAACAACAGGTTTTATTGCTTGTATATGTAGGGTTCGGTTACATGTGTGTCAGTGGTTATCTATTACTAGGGAATGGTTAAAATTCATCATTTCTTTGTTAGTGTTCAGTCCATTTAAGAGACAATGAATGCCGCTAGTACTTCAGTTTTGTATTGGAGCACTCTGAGGTTGTAAGTTTAGGCTGAAATGGTTTTGAAGGAGTAACACAACTACTCTATCTGGGTATTTCATAACCATTAGGTCTAAGGCAGGTAGAGCACTGAGATGGGGATGAGGTGCGATTGCCTACTACACAGATTGAAGGGCTGCTGTAGACTTTCAATCCACCTGCATTATTTCCTGCATCTGGATCACAGGAGTGACCATCACCAATCTGGGAGCAGCACTTGTGTCCTGGAAGAACAAATACAGGGAACTGAGAAGTTTGGTCTTCCTCGTATGCCAGAAAAAAATAAGCAGCTCTGTAAGATGGGGCACTATCAAATTGTAAGGTTTGTTGCCTTCTATGGCTGGCTTCATAGGACTAAATAATGTATGACCATATATGACATATACATCTAAACTCTTCACTCTAAACTTTCTTTATAGTCGATGGAGATGTAGTCAATATAGTCAGTAGACAAACTGTTGTCTCCACTGAATGCAGGGATAACATCGGGGGACTAGTTCAGACATAACGTAATTCTTAGCATTAGTGCAAACCATGCCAAATTATGCCAAGCAGGTTCTGTAGACATAGTCAGGTGAGATGAATCACACCTTCAGTGACTGCGGAAGAATCTTGGTATAAACTGAATTTTGTTCCATTACTTTGGTGAAACTTGCTCACTTAAGTAATTTCATTAGAGTTTATCTAGTATTGGTAAAGTCTATAGAAATGGAGTTTTATATTTTTGTCTGAAAAGAAGACAATGAACACACACATAGAATTACTCATGTTGAATAAAAGGCGCTGTTTTAAAGTGTTGTTCCCCCTCTCCTCCCCCAGTCACCATATTTCTTCCGTCTGCCAGAACACTGCATTGCCTCCCAGCACACCACTAAAAAATCTCTTTCTGAGACTGGTATTGAACACCAATTTACCACGGATGTTGCTGGAACCCAATACAATACTTGACTTATTGGTAGAAATATCCTGTGGCCATCTTCTGGGAGACACTCATTCATGTGCTAGCAAACATCAAAATCTCAGTGTTATTGCAGACAGAGCCAGATTTTGTAAAGCTCAGGCTATCAGTTTAAAGGTTAATGTCATGTATATCAGTGTCAGAGAGAGGGCAGAACTGAATGGCTCAGCAGTATGAGTTTGATTTGTATTGTCTTCCTTCTGCAACCTCTCAGAGTATTTGCACGTGCAAAATCTTCAGTATTAAAGTATTATTCCAAGATTGCCTTTATCTCTTTGCTTGTCTTGCACTGCTGGAGAAGAATTGAAAGTAGCTGTTAGTAAATCAGTTGTTTGGCATTGCTGACTCTGAGTTAAGCAGGCCTAACTTATCATAGAACTGAAAGCAATCTCTCAATTTAGTTCTGTATATGAAAAAGCTTTTCTTTAAGGTGCTCCTAAATTGTTAATATTCACACATTAGAGCTGACTCATGTCACATTTCCACACTCAATAGTGAAAATCAAAAGGATTCTAGTTGACAAGATAGTAAGCCATTAAGTAGTGGTAACAGGTACCTATCATGATGGTAAACTTATGACCACCTTTATAAATTCTCAGGGCAACTTGACTTCTTGCACTGTGTTCAAACTGAGCACTTCCCTTATAACCAGGATTTTGTAATAGTTAATTCTTCACAGAGGTTACTGTCATATAATGCACTTTAAAAAAAATGTATTATAGTCATATGATAAATGAATGTGTAGTAGTCCATAATTTCAGGGCTCTTTCAAGCATATTTTTTAAACAAACACATGGAATCTGTGTAAATGAGAAGGAGTTGTYTTTCCTGATTAAATGTCTTGTCCAGAATAAAATACATTATGCAATATGTCAATAAAGCACATAAACTAGGCAAAAGGTCATTTTGTTTTAGTGAAGAGCTGTAAAATTGTGAAGTGCTTAATTCATTTAAAAACAATAATAAAATTATTGCTATTTTAATACAAGAGATTGTCATAAAAGTGTTCCACTGTTTTTGTTGTCTTTGCTTAGTGGTACTCCTGTTAGACAGCACTGGTCATCAGGCAACTCAGTGCTGAGTTATTGCTTACAGACTAACGTACCCACATTAGAAAATATGGTGGGTGGGTTCAATAATTGCTAAAAAATGACCAGCACTTGAAAAGAATTACAGTGATTAGTCTGTATAACCACAAAAATGACCATGCTGCTGCTTCTTACATGGAATTTGCTGTCATTTCACCTAGGAGTTCTGTGCATATAGGATTAAAATCTGATGTTGGAAAAAGGCAATCTGCTAGTTGATTATAATGTGGTTATAAGGAAAAGAGTCTGTCTTCTAGGAACACTTCCCAGAACTGTGCTATAGACTCTTCTTCTCTCTTTAATTTCTAAGCCTCACAATTGTGTTATTCTTTCCTCATTTTGTTGTTCTTGTTTCTGTTGCTGCAGTTTTTGTCTCCTTTCAGACCATGTTGTTTTCACTCACAGGTTTCATTAAAATATATCTACATAGGGTATGTTAAGAGACTGTTCATATCTACAGTAAGTGACTCTAACTTGTAGTAATTCTTAAATGTGAATTCTGATTTATCCTCTGAAATGCATCTCCTTCAATGCTGAGCAGTTATTTGATACAGTTCAAGATTTGAATAATCTGTTGTGAGGTTTCTTTTAATGGAAAATGGAGATACTTCATTAGAAGACATAATTAATACAGACATATTACCAGTTACTTTGTAATCAGTGTTAATACTTTGACATTTCATTGTCAAATTTGTTTGGGATAAAGATGGTTATTGCAAATGACAAATTAAATACATGCGAGTGTTTATATTAAGTTGTTTTAGAATTTCAGTGTCATTTTTATTATAAAGTACACAGATAATGTGATATATATAWAAAAATATATATATGCATGTTGATGCATAAAGGAGAGTGCCACTCTTGTTTTCCCCTTTTCCTATACTATTGATCTGAATCAGAACTAGCAGTACCACCTTCACTGTTGTTACTTTATCCACTAAGATACAATATTAAGCATCACCTAGAAATAAATACGGTAATCATTGTGTAGACTAACCAGGAGACCAGCAAGGGATAAAGATAGTGATCTTTGATTTTAACAGATCACTTGAAAACAACATGAATTTATTTTAGCATGTATTGTGTGAGTGTGCAGGCACACATATCAAAGAAACACCACAATTCAGAGTATTTAAGGGCAGGATATTCTAATTCCTTTATTTCATCCAAGATCTCTGTATATCTAGATAGCCAGAAATAAAAATATCAATACTATTTCGCTGAACTGATTTTTCAAGACTTTGGCACAGCTTTAGCTGTGAACATCCAACAGTCAGGTTTATCTTACAGATACTTAGTGTTATTTCTAATACAGATGTTATTTTTTACATGTAACTTCAAATTCATAGTTTCTTTGTCTTTATCTTACAAAGAAAAACATTAGATTCTAGCTTCGAATACTCTATTGCAACTACAGTACTTAATTTAGTGTTTCATCAGTGCTTAACACTTGCATGTACTTTCCAGATTTGCCTATTAAAGACACAGAACRGCAAGTCTAAATGATTACTCATTTGTCAGCAGGAGTCTAATGTTAGAACTAGCTTCTTTCCTGATTTGGCCTTCTGCTTGTGATCTCAGACCTGCGACTATTTCTGCTGATACTTGATATTAAAACTGTTTGGCATAAATGCTTTTGACCCTTCTTAGTTCTACATACAACAGCAGCTGTGCCAAAGATTGATTATATTGACTTTATGATATATTTCAGTATCTCTAATGAAGTTAAATATTTGTGCTACTATAGTGAATAAAGAGTTCCTGTACAGAGTACTAAAGACAATTTTGCTTCCTTTTTCTCTGCGCTTTTTAAGAATTTTTTATGCCCAAATAATCCCTTCCAAAGGAATTGTCTGCAGAAGGGTCATTGAACTCAGAATGTGAAGTTTTAACTTTTGTATTTTTTCATAAATAGCCTCAGAGAGGAAAAAATATATTTTCAATATGAATGTTGGGATATGGGAACTGAAAGGTATTTCCCAGCATTTTGTGCAAGTCCTTGTAGCTGTATGTGCACAGGAGAGCTGACAGCTTTTGTTGCTTTCTCCAGTCTGTTTAATGCAAAACTGAATGAAAAGTCTGCTTTCTGTCAACCTTTTATCTCTCTCTGCGAAACAAAACAAATGTTAAAGAATTAGACATGAACATAGAGCAGCCTCTCAATCATGTCAGACATAATTATAATAGCAAAGATGCATGTACCTGGTGCAGGAGGGAAAGTGTATGATCGAGTTGTCCTCCCCTTCTTTATGGTTGGCTTTTATTATGGAATGAGGAAGGCTGTTTTCTTTAAAAGATATGAATCTGTGGATAGTCTGAGCATGTGTGTACTCTACTGTGACTCATAAGGGAAGCAATAAATTAGCTTTTATTTACTTCTGCTTCGTATGGTAAAAATAGAATTCAGTACAGTTTTATAGAAAACTTCTGAGGCTCCAAGTTTCTCATGCAAAATTTTGTCCCTAGTAGGTTTCTCAATAAAGCTGTACTTCTAGAGATGTGCTTCAAACCACTCATTTATCTTTTAATAAAGCTATCCCAACAGAAAATGTGATAGCAGTTAATGCTAGTTAATCCTTTTAGGTGCATATGCCTCCCGCAAAATGCTCAGCACTCATCTTTACTATGAAGTCAACTCCTCAGTAGAGATACTTAAATTCTCATAGCAATTGTCATTTACTTGAATTATAGTGACATCTGGTGGTATTTTGAACAATTTCTGTACAGCTTTTTTGTCATTTATGGTATTGTTTTCCCCTTTTAGAAAATTAGTGGCATTATTATTTTATTTACAACACAGTTGGTATTAATCCAACTGTTAGATTTAATTTAAATGTGTTAGCCAGTTCCCTGTGTATAATAAAGACCATGAATGTCAATACAGGCCCATTATCGGTAACAGTTTTGTGGTTTCGGTAACTATTCTACCCGCTTGTGCGCCTGATGGTAGTGAAAACGTTTTTGAATTACAGTTTTGAATGATGTACATTGGTTTATCAAATGCATGTCCAGAAACTCTCCTCTACACTAAGCAATGACATGAGCATGTTTTAAATACTGGCTATCAATAAAGACACGTTGTGATATAAAACAAGCAGGACATTAGTGGTCCTACACAAACGCAGCCACCTGTGCAGCCCTTTGATAAGGTGGGGCACGAGTGTATAGTGGGCATTAGTAAAACCCCRGGACGGGTATAGTGGGCATTAGTAACACCCCGGGACGGGCCTCTCCTTTGCGGGGGGGATTTTTCCGCCCCTTCTGCAGTCACGTCGCCTCAGACCTGACTGCGACACGGCTCCTCCGGCGGAAACAGCGGGCGGCGCCTCGCGGGCTTCTCCAGGCCCCGGCCGCTCGCTGAGGCGGGCTCGCGCTCCACCCCTGGGGGGGAATGGGGATGGGGGGGCCGTTTCGGCGGTTGAGGCAGCTGCGGCGCCGCACCTCGCCCCAGCTCCTCAGCGGGGCGCGACGCCGCGGCGGGAAGCGCCACAGCCGCCAGGGCGGTGCCCGCCTTCCCCTCCTCAGCGCAGCCTCGGCCCAGCACCGCCCCCTCCCCAGCCGCTGATTGGTTGGTGGCGTCACGAGAGAGCGGAGGGAGGAGGAGCAGCCGTCACGCTGCCCCCCACGTCCCGCCCCCGGAAAGCTCTCGAGGGCGCTCATTGGCTGGAGGCCTTCGTACCTGGACGTGATTGGCCGACGGGAATTGGCGCCTCTTTCGCTCCGGCGGGGAGGGGAGGGCCGCGTGCCGTGCGGTGCGGTGAGGTGAGCTGAGGTGCGCCATGCTGCTGAGGGGCTGCTTGCGGCCTGCTGCTCCCCTGTCGGGGCGCGACGCCGCTGGGGAGGTGCGATGGGGAGTTTTCCTCTCMGTAGTCAGGCTCTTGGGGAAGATGCCGGTGACTGTGTGTGTCTTGAGAGCGGGCGTGTCTCTCCCTCGTTGACAAGGAGGCACCTGGAAATAGGGTTTTTGTTTTTCTCTCCTGTTTTCCCTGACTAGGCAGGAGATGAGAGAATTGTGTGGTGACAGTAAAGGCTTCAACGAAGCCTGTTGCATTCTTGTGTTGGAAAGTAGGAAAAAACACCCCACGTTTCTTGTTTTTTGTGTTACTTAAGAATGCAGCCTCTATTCTGAGTTCCCCCATCACTTTTATGAAAGCTGCTCTGTATGTTTAATCATTATTTCTCTCTTTTTTTGTGCTCTTTCTACTTTATAGAGTTTCTGGGATGGGGAGTCTAGAACTGCATGAGGAATTCAAGATGTAGATGAATTTATACACAGTATAAAAATGTTTTTGCTTTGTTAATTCTGAAAACTAAATAATTTTATCTACTCCTGAGCTTTAAACTGATGTTTTCTGAAAACTAACTACTGTAGTCCCAAGATCTTGCTCTTTACTGGTAGTAGTCACTTCAGAGCCTGTCACTATAGATATAATTAGGATGGCTTTTTCCCCATATGCTTCACATTTTTCTTTAATGATTTCATCTGCCATTTTATAATGAGGCCCTTCTGCAGTTCTTCACGTTTGGCTGTTAACTTACCTGTTCTGAATAACCTCATGTTGGCAGTATGCTTTGCTATCTTGCTGCTTGCCCCTTTTATGTATTTGTATTTTTGTATAATGAAGTCCACTGCAGAACCTCCCATGCCTCCACTGTCGAAGCTGACCGTTCGCTTTGCCTTTTCTTATTTTAACCAAATGCATGTAAGGACATTTCCTTATATCCCATGGTAGCTTAATTCCTTAAATAAATAGTATTTGTACTCCTGGCAAATTTTTGAATTTGTAATATATCTTGCTTGTTTTAATTTTTGACACTATGTTTGCAAAACTGATTTTAAAATTGTCTGGAAGTCTACATTAATGAATTGATTCTTGGTCAAGTGATGATTATTCCCTTGTTATGCAGCTGAATAGATGAATTGCCAAAATGGCAGCACGGAATGAGATGAAGGTATGTAATTTTAAAGTAAGAAAACGAGTATTGATTGTTTTMATTACTGCTAGCTTAAAGAACCTCTTCTAGTATTTAATTAGAAGTAAAAATTGCAGTATGGCAGAGAATGTGGCGAGAAGAATTTTTTTCATTGACTGTATCAGTGCTAAGCTGCATAAAAAGCAAGAGGAATTGGAATTATTGATAAAAGATATGCAATTGATGAATCAGTTGGGATGGTACCTAGGATCAAAAATGTTAAAATCAGTTTATAACTGCTTTAAAAAGAATAGCAAAATAGATGAGAAAGGCGGGCGTCATTAATAAATATATTAGTATCTTTTAAAGTCACGGATAGATAACTTAGAAATGCAAAATATTAAATGTACTAAGGAAGGGATATTAACACAACGAGCAAGTGCCTATTTGTAATACGAGGAAAGAAAAACTGTCCAGTTAGGAAAAGCTAGCAAATAAAAAAAACCTCAGTGAATAAGCATTTGTATGATTAATGTATTGGATATGGAGTTCTGTACTTCAGTTTTTACATTTACTGGTTTAGTGATTTGGTATGTTCACTTAGAGTCCAGCAGATAACTAGATAAAAACTTATATCAAATCTTGGCCATGCAGAAATACAGTTGCTCTGTTTTCTTTTACTCTGACAGTTGGAAAAGCTAATTGATGAAGCTACAAGGAAAAAAGATTTCCAATTATTAGAACATTTTCTGCAAACAAAAGACTGTGAAAATCTCTCTCATAAATGCAGCAAACAGTTTGTCAACAAATTAGACAAGCTTCTGTGTCGGGTAATGTAATCATTACATCAGAGGTTTATGCTGTTATTGTAATAGTCAAAAAAATATATACTGTTTCAGTTGGCTTGGTTTATACCAGCAGTTCAATTGAAAAATGGAAATAAAATTTAAGAATGAAACCTCTCTTTCAAGGAGTAATTAAGGTGACTTTTGAGAACAAAAAGGCATCTCGTTAATTAAGTATAGATTCTTTTAGAACTATACATTAAAGCTTATATTATAACTTCTGTTTTAGGAACTTGACAAACAAGAAGTCAAAAATATTTCAACTTTACTAAGTTCTTTTCAGAAATGTGGGAAAAAAATCAGCATAGCAGGCGAAGATGGGCTCCCAGCAATGATGAAATACGGTCTTGTTGAAAGGATAAGTATAACCATAAAGCATATGTAACTTAAAAAAAAAAATTAATGAAGCATACCTAAATAATGCTTCAGTGCTGAATAGCTTAGTATTCAGTTCAGTCTGCAATTATTTCTGAATTAAGAATTTCTTCCAATTTATCAAAAAGTATTAATCAGATTTAAATGCTCTTTGACAAAAGAGCAACTCCTTATAAAGTGGTGCTCCTCTAATACAGTGGAGATTTCACAGGTTATGCAGTATGTAATTAATTTAAATATGCTTATAGCAGATACAGTAAGTGTTTATCTCTTTTTATATGAGCGTACTACACTGCTTTCTGGTCATGATTTGGACTTTTCTGGTGCAATTTAATAAATTTTTTGTTAATACAACAGCAGCATTGTACATTTTCTTTCAACAGCTTATAGCGCTGTTCTAATTATTTTGTGTTATTTCAATGTTTATATTAAATGCATTAATCATTTGTTACTTAGAATAATAAACATACTGAAAAATATAGACCACTTGCTTATTGCCTTCACCAAAGATTTCACTGAACAAAATTAATGACAGTGTCCAGAGATGATGATTACTGAATTGCCTTCTCAAGTGCTTTTATTTAAAAAAAGAAAAAAGAAAGAAAAGAAAAAAGAAAGAAAGGAAAAAAAATTAAGAGATGTGATGTCTTCATGATTACATTCACATTCAGCCATCATCCATTTTCAGTTCTTTTGTCTGCGAGAGCAGTTGCAAAAGTGGACCTTCAGTTTTTGTATTCAGAAGTCAGCTGTGGAAGTGACTCACATTAGATTAAGATCACTTACATTTGTTTAGTTAATGTACAAAATTTCAGTCTGGGACTAAAGTACACTCAGGAGACTGATAACTGGGGTTTTCTAATCTTTGTATACTTTGTATGTATAATACCAACCATTGTCCTTTTTTCATGCTATTAAGATTGATTTGCTTTTATTTTCCCTTTACATGGTCAATTGGTTCGAAAAGGTAAAAGAAGTTCTGATCCTTAGAGGAAATGAGAAAAATGAAGTGCTTACAAGTCTAGCTGAAGATTTCTTTGGCATATTGCTGGTAAAAATATGTTGATAATAAAATACATTAAGCGCGTATTTGTGGAAATTAGTAGTAGTTTAGCAACAAAAAGACTTTCAAACATGTTTCTATTTAATTTCCTTTTATAGTTAATGTTACACTGAGTTCTGAAATATATTACAAGTCTTTTTGGATAAATAGTTTGCCTGTATTCATACTCATTATTACTCATATTCATACTCATCAGATCTTATAGGTGTTTAATAAACAACAAAAAAAAATCCATCTCAGTCCAATTTTTATTGCATAAGTTGGTGGTATGCTGTATCCTAATCCTACAAGATTTTGTCTAAAGTTTATAAGGTCCACAAGACTTCTCATGTTCCTAAATAAAAGTCCATGCCTAAATGTTTTATTATTGGGGAAGCAACTCCTGTATGTTTAACTGAAATACAATTTCAGAAAACCAGACTTGGCCCTCGTTAAGGGATGAAACAACTGTAAAATATTAGGTGCTTTTTGATTACCTGTTTTAGATACGCATCACTTGATTTTTATGTCTTAATATTTGCAGTGTCAAAATGTTTATTTTGTTGTTTTTTTTATTGTAGGTTATATATGATACCAGTCCTGAAGGTGAGTTTAAAAATGTATACGCTAGATATTGTATTAAAAATGTCTCTTTAGAACACCTTAAAGTTATCATTGTTAAAATTACTCCAATTACTGTGAAATAAGCTGGTCTTAAAAAATAAAATTAAAAAAATCAAAGTCCAGTGGAATCATGCATTCTGAAACTTCACAGCTACCAGATTTGTTGTGGGAACACCCAAGAAGTGCAAGAACACTCATGGAGCCCTCTAAAAGCAAGCTAGTTTTGAGAACAGTTCTACATATGTAATGGAGGGTGGTACAAAGTTTCTTGATTTAATGTAGATATACCAGATCTATGTGCTTCAGCTAATAGGCAATGATAGAAAAGGGCTTATTCTCAAGAAGGCTTATTCTGTGCACAAGCCAAAGGACTATATTATTTCTGATTCATGTGAAACAAGCTTGAATGTCAACTGTACCTTTGATTGTTTGAGTTTTTTGTACTGACAGATTTCTTGAAAAATAACTTGCTTATATCAATATAAAAAAGAGTCTAGTCTCCTCAGTGACAGCAATTAAACTGAGTTTTTCTTAAAAAGTACAGTTTTTCTAAACTACTGTAGTAGCTAGCCATAGCACAGTAGTCCTTGGTTCTTTTTTTGACCTTGTTGTTGTAAGATCGCACTCTTCTTACCCTTCAGTATAGCACTAGCGGTAGAAAGTCACTGCAGACCTTTATGCGATCTCAGTCAAAATGAAAGATTTATTTTCTTGTCCTTGGGAAGGTACAATTCCAGGGTCTAAATTACATTTCAGAGAGCTGAGTTATAGAACTGATTTGAGTATATTTAATTTAAAGGTGATCTCATGCACAGGGGACTCGTGCTTTCAGAATATGATGCACAGGGATAGAAACGTTAAAAAGATCCGTATTTACTATGAATTGCAGTAACCATTCTGTTTTACATATGAGCTGTGAAGTTTAAAATGCCTCTTTTTAAATATCAGTAATTGTGTATGGAAAGGAAAGCATACTATATTTTATTTCTAAATGAAAATGAACCTGTGTTTTCAAATGCTGCTGAGGAACTACCCTTCATGCACTTTTGATAACATTTTTTTTTTTCCACTGTTCATTAGGTAAAATGCAAATACTGGAAAACTTTGTACTGAGAGCATGTACCCTCATTGCTGATGTAAGAATTAATATTTATGTTCAGCAGGAGGTAAATATTCCTTTTTCTAAGCAGTAGTTTTTTGTTTAGTGTTCTAACAGACTTTGTAAAGCCAGTTAATATTTTAAGTGTACCGTTGCTACAAAAAGGAAAATATTTTCTAGGGCTTTAGTGTATAGAGGGATCATTTGATGTTTCTCTGGGAGTGTTTTTTGTTGTCGTTTGTATGTTCTTAACTACTTTCAGCTTACTAATGTAAATTTTCATTTTAGGCAATAAATTACATAACAGTGATACTAGGATTCTGGGGAGATAGCTAAATAAAAGCATTGGAAGTAATATGCTCTGTTATAATTGCTATGAGTAGCTTTAAGACTGTTGGTGTATAAATTCCTTAAAAATTTCTACACCTCTAGCATACTGTGAATTTCTGCTATTTACTTTAGTAACATCACATTTTCAGGTCTTTGTTCTCCTTTAAAGAAAGGTAAAGTTGCAAAAAAAAAGTCTTCAGTAAGGGCTCCGTGTTCAAAGCRGAGGCATTTTAATGCAAATTTAAGATACACTTTAGTCCAGCAATCAACTGCAGATACAACTCTAGCACTGAAAATTTGTTTCCATGCTTGTATCTGCAAGTAAGAAACATAACCTGTTAATAACTTATATTTACATTAATTTATTGATGTTAGTTAAGGTAGTTTATTAAGATAATTACAATTTAAGATCAGATCTACCTATTGCTATCTTTTCTTGTCTTGCAATTATCTAAACATGTTACTTTCTTAATATTTATCAAATATGCTATGTGGGCCCAAAATGAAGAACTGTAACAATTTACATTATATTTAACCTACTCCCTTTCTTCTTCTTTTTTTTTTTTTTTTTTAAGGTAGTAAGAAAACTTAATTTAATGCTTGACAACATGCCTCGAGATGCCAGGAAAAAGATATTTTCTGCGAAGGAAATGTTGCTTGTCATGTAAATAGTCTTCAGTATAATTTTTATATGATTATGTTGTTTATGTTGCTGGGAAGAGTTTTGACTGAGGCTATTTATAATGATTACAGATAGGTTGCTGTTTAAGACATTTTTGCATTTGCAGCTGTGTAGCCAGTGGTAGTGTCTCTTGGCAATTGCTCTTATAAAGAGGTTATTCTCCATTACAAACCTAAATTGTCTCTTTCTCAATCTGAGTTAGGCTTCACCTGATCCAAATTGTCTTAAAATCATTAAACTCTTATTAAGAATTTCTGGAAAGGCACAGTGAATCACTCACTGCAAGAACAGGCTATTTACAGAAATCTTTGGAAAAGTTTTAATATGTTTATATTGGGTGATTTACTTCCCCAGAGGTGCTTTCAGAAAAGGAGGCAGACAGCAGTGTTTGGTACTGGGAGGCCATCTCAGTGAAATAAGTTGTTACAATTACTTTTGGGTCAGTTGACTCCAGGAGGCGCTGCATGAACTTGGGATATGTGTTCCTCTTCATGTCACATAAAGGTTTCCTTTTGATTTGTGAGGGAGGTTGTTTGTTTGTTAATTCCAAGATATGAGTTTTACCACTGGTCATTCTAATAGACATGAAACTGATGATTTACTGGGGCCCTAACACTTAATGTGGGTGAAAGGGAAGGAATAGGAATGAAGATTTCCCTTTTCTTTATAATTCATATTGTACGGATTAACAGACAATGCTGTTTGTGAAGAGAAAGGAGACAGGGTTATTTTAAACTGCATCCTTCAAACCGTCTATGTATTTCTTGGTATAATTACTGTTAATTTTTTTCAAATACTTATGTCTTGAACTAGAAATACTGCTGCTGCTTAGCAGGTCAAAAACTTACCCCCTTGAAGTCCAATATTTTAGTGGAATTAGGGTTTCGCCCCATGCTTTGAAAGCTTGTACTTAAATTTTTCCTCTATGCTTTGTATTGCTGTCATATTTTGATTGAACATGTTGTTTATTTTGCAGGAGTGATATGGGTAGAAGAATTTTAGATGCTGGAGGTGAGCACAGGACTTAGTAAACAATTTAATATTGAGCTTCTTCTCTCATCCATTAAAAAGCCTGAAAAGACAAAGTTGGAGAGTGTTGTAATTATAGTCCTTTGAAGAATGCAAATATTACATGAAAGTAATCTGCCATCTGGAATGCTTCAGATGTATGTAGTGTATGGCTAGCTTTGAGTTTTTCTCCTGTTCTTCCCTAGCATAGAAGTTTTAAAACAGCAAAAGATCAGAACGAATTAAGTCTTTGAGGACAGCAAACTGCTGGCTAGTTTAGTAATACTGATATTTCTATAATGGGTCACTGTGGCATCCAATAATTTCCAGATTCAGGGATTAGAAAGCTGGAAACTTCTTATCTCTTATATACGTAGTGTTACTCTAACATTCCTTGATAGCTAGGTTGAAATTTATTTCTGAAAAATAAATTGTTTAGTCATCCTTATTCCTTTAATTCTTTATTTATCCATTATGAGTTACATATCTGGATATATGATATGTAATATGAAAAATCCAGTGCTGCTAATACCGCTTTCTTCTATATAACTTTTTTCAAATCAGTAGCATCTCTGAAAGTACTATTTCTATAAAATGTTTTATGCTGTAGACATCTCTAAAGCTCCTTTTTCTGTAAAATGTATTATAACCTGCAGACTATGACCTGCAAGTAGCCATTACAGAAGCTTTATGCAGAATGACGTCAGAAAAACAAAGAGGAGAGCTAGCATGCCAGTGGTTTTCCATGGAGTTTGTGTCCAAAGCGTTTAAAGGAATTAAAGATTCTGAGTTTGAAACAGTAAGTCATATGTGATCTGTTTCCAAGGAAGTAAAATTTAGCGTTACATTTCTTCAAGAAATTTCTCTGTGTTTTAATAGGACTGCAGAAAATTTCTTAACCAGGTGAATGGCATGCTTGGAGACAGCAGAAGGTAAAGTAGAAATTTTAAAGCCAGTATGTTTTCATGTTGTACCTGATGGCCATTAATCAGGGATGACCTTTTTATCAAAAAATCTGCTTTCTATAAACTCTGAATTATAGTAGTACAGACAGATAAGACTAATTTTGCTGTGGTGTAAAGTCAGAGTACTACTTTAAAATATTAAATAGTAAATAAATTGAGTAACACTGTCTTTTGGCACATAGCCAGTGGTATTGTCTTCTTTATCTAGATGTTAAGTACGTAACTTCCATGTTTGGGGGAAAAATTTACATTACAGATTATTAGCTAATGTAAGAGTATGAAAGAATTTGTCATTAAACAAAAAACATTCATTTGACAAGGTTCTTAATACAAAGCCTAAGCTGCGGTTTCTCTAATAAACGTTTATAAATAGGGATAGGTTTTTGCATTCTGCTTAGCTCTGCTGCAAAATTCTGAGATGTTCATTAATTTCAATAGACATGTATCATCTAAAAATAGCTAGTAATCTGTTGGTATATATTCCTTTATTTGTTGACTTAGGATACTTAGGTTGAGCTAATGATCAATGAGAGTATTAATGAGAATATCTGCTAGGGAAGAGGGACCTAAAAAGGAAGAGGAAGCTATGAGCTTTCTTTGAGTCTATATGCAAATATGCTGTGCATGTTACTTACATCGTTATATGTCATTATAYGTCATGACAGCAAAGGGATTGTCTGGTATCTATTCATATCAAGCATATATTYAGTTTGGATATCTACTATAACACTATTGTTAAGATACCAGCAGATAAACTAGAACTATGAACATAGTAATGAGATCTGAGACCTATTCTTCTGCTTTAATTGTAAGGATATATTCACGCCATGTCTTTTGGGGAAGAAGCGCAATCAAGTGTCAGTTCTTTTAATTGCCCTCACCTCCTAGTCTCTGAAGTATACAAGTCTTGTGTTGAAAGCACAATCCAGTTGCTCTGTTCAGGTACACAAAATTTATTTACAGCTTTTTACAATGTTTGACAAAATATCCTTTTCTTACAGGGTTTTTACATATCCGTGTTTATCAGCAAGTCTTGATAAATATGAGGTAAGTTACAGACCTAATCATGTATCCATTAATTTTTATTTGTCAGATGAAGTATGCTTTTGTCTTCTAGCTAAGAAAAAAAAAAAAGGAATAAATGAGATGAGGATTATTTTCAAGCATATACAGATGTCTGTATTTAAAGTTTGCTCAGACTGTAACACAAAGACGTAACTGCATGTTAGCTGTTATAAATTTTTGTTCTCATGTCTTACTCTTACATGTTACCTTTTTGTGTTTTAGCTACGGATACCATTGGATGAAAATCTTGAAGAATTTTGGATTGATTTTAACATTGGTAGTAGAAGTATATCTTTCTATGTGGCAGCAGATGACGCTGTAAGCTAATTTTGTCCATCATACTGGATTCTTCTGAGGCAGTAGACTTTTTTTTTTTTTCAAGTACATCAAATTTGTTTCCCCACATTAAATGTGGAAGTTTTATTTGCAACTATATTGATGTTGCTGTTACATTGTTAGGTTTGGTTTTTGTTTTTGTTTTTTTTTTACATATTTAGATCAAACAATTTCAAAGTAATGACTTTCTAGTCCTGTTTTTATGAACATCTTAACATATAATTGCACATGTGAATARGAAGGCCTTTACAAAGTTGCAGTAGTAGCTCTCATAAATGAGACTCAGTTGTTTAGATGAATATTTCTACCAGAACTGTCCTGAAATGTTATTCTCTGTTATAAATGATATATATATTTGTTGTCATCTCTTCTAACAGAGGCTTTAAAAAGTTGAAAATTTGTCCTCATTGAATAGCTTTGTGACCACTGCACTTAATTTAACTGTAATATAGTACAAATTTTTATCTCAAAAATACCTATTTTTTATATAAGGATCATCAATGGGAAACAGTCATTATACCAGAAGAAGAGGTAGAACAGTACAGCCTTGAAGGTACAGACACTCATGAATGTAATCTATTGTTTGTTATACACTAACTTGGCTTTTCAAATTGTTAAAATCCTGGAGCTCTGACTCAATTCTTAGAAAAGCAAAATTACCATTTAAAACATTACACATAGAAGTGTTATTACATTCTAATGAAAGTACTTTTAAAATATTGTTTTTGCTCAGAAAAAGATTCAAGGAAATTATTAACAATAAGTCTAAAAAGCCCGATGAGTGTGGGTGATCAAGGAGGAGAGAAGTTTTTTTTATATTTTGATTCTATCTTGGAAATCAAAGATGTAACCAGAAAGATTTATGGAGTACATAAATGTAAGGTAAATAAATGTAAGGTAAGATTTAAACACTTTTTAATAGCTTTTCTTTTTATTCACTGAAAATGAATGTCTCTTGCCATATAAATGTTGTTATAAATGTATTAATGTGTGTTTATATACAGTTCCTGACTACCATGGCCACTACAGAACAGCATTTACCCTTAATATGTTAACCTTCAGATGCATAAAAAGATTTAAAATGAATTGCTATAGGAATTCATTTTAAATGAAAAATCCCTTTATGGGCTGTAAAGGCAATACGATAGATTAATGTCAAGTTCTGCATGAGAAGTAGATGCTTACAAATGCAGAACTCTTTCGGAACTGACTCGTTGCAAGCTGGATGTCTAACATGCTTGCCATTCTATGAACTTACTCTTATGAGTTTTGGATTGATTTCAACATTGGTTTAGTTTCTGTCACATCTTTTCATTCTCCATCTCCTTGATTCAGGTCAGGGAGTTAAGCCAAACTTTAGTCTCCCATGCTAACCACTATAACATCAGACTCCTTCTTTGGCCCTGTTAATGTTATTTATGGGAAGCTGAAGAAGCTCTGATAAGAACAATTGGGAAAGACCCATTCAAATCAAAGACTTGAAACTGGATCTCCCACATCTCAAATCAATGCCCTAACCTTTGGGAATACTATGCACTGGTTTCAGTCTTTCTTCTTCAGAATTGTCATGCAAGACTAAAGGGATCATTGTAACAGACTAGAATTTTAAAATGAAAAACATTTGTTCAAAAATTTTTAGCCAGCCGTAGCCTACTCCTTACTGCTTGTGGCAACCAGTCTGCCTTCAGTTCTTGCTGACTGAGGAGCTCATGAGGAATGCAGCTGCTGACAACTTGCAGAATTTATTTTCCCCTTTATCCTGATTTCAGACATTTACATTCTGTGACTTAAAAATTTCCTTTGTGATTGTTGTTTAAAAAAATGAACAAAGTTTATATGCTACATTGATGATTTTTCATTTTTTAGGGATTTAATAAGAAGCAGTCTTCATCAGTTGCCAAAACAACTGTACATGTTGTTTTTGATGAAAGTGGATCACAGGTATTATACTTCAGTATGCTGGGATAGTTTTCTTATTTGCATTATTTTTATGTTTGTTCTGGTTAATAGCTAATTTAAGATCATCGTTATTGATAGATCTTTTAAGATGCTGATAATTACTGTTAAGTAATTTCTGGTAAGTATGTGTGTATCAAGTTTGCATCTCTGGGGAGAGAATCAGAAAAAATATGCAAATTATAGTCCTTCAGAGAAATGTACACAAGGGAAGTTCTTCATGTGAATCAAATGTAATCTCGTAGCCTGTTCTTGTTAGCCAAAGTAACAGTTGGATGCTTTTCAAAATAAATATATATGAGCAGTAAGGTTCCTATCCAAATCTACGGTGCAGAAAGTGATACTTAGGGTAAAGAAGTTTTTATATATTAATATATATGTATGTACACACACACTATATATGTATGTCTAAAACATACACTGTATGTCTGTGTGTGTGTGTGTGTATAGAAAAAGAGAGAGAAGGAAAGAAATATTTAATACCTCTTTTTTTTTTTTTTTTTCCTTCAAAATATTATGTAGGTTCTGGTACCAGAAAGTCAGTTGTCACCATGTTTGGAAGAAAAAGCTGAAGTGGGAGAGGAATTCAGTGACTCCAAAACCCAGCAACTTTCTGCAACCCTGAGGACTCTAAATAAAAAGAACACCAAAGACATATGCAAAGATGTTTCCTCCAAGGTGAGAGTAGGGTTATCAAAACAGAAAAGACTATCTCAAAAATACAAGTAAATTTAAATATCTATTGTACTTTATGATATAGAAAATTACTTGTTTGTTATTTTACAATTGGAATATAATTATGCAGGTTTTAATTTTATTACTTGACACAAAGCTATATAAATCTCTTTTCAAAAAAAGGTTTCTCACTATTATTGTTAGTTTCAAAATAAGCATGATAAAAAGCAATTGTTAATTTTATTTAATAGACCATTATGCTCTGAAAATTCTCTTTAGAATATTTCAAGACGTGCTTATGTCTCTTTACAGTATGCATAAGTCTAGTATAGCCTTTGGAGACTTGTTAATGATCAGGTATAGTAATAGCTGTATTAGAGGCAAGTCCTATAGGCAAGGTGTTCACTGAGACTGATGTTTACAAAAAAAGCTCTGATGAGGTTGTCAAGATGAATTCTGTATCCTGGTTATTCCAATCAGTTTCATGGGACTGCTTCTATGTCTAGGTGATTCTCTGATCTAAATTGTGGAAGTAGCAAAATTCATGAAGCTTGCTGTTTCTTTTGTGTGACATAGCTCTAAAGCTGTGAAGTTATAAATGTAGCACAGTTATACTAGGACTAGCTACAGATATGCTAGGGATGGGGGAAAAGATGAGGGTGCATAGCATTGCTTTATCTTCACTGTCATGCAGCAGGTGCGCAACGCGTGCCTTGCTGGCAGTGGTCTCTGGTAAACCTGTCCCTGACGTTCTGCTGGTTTATAGCTTATGGGATAACTTTGTGAAGATTCCGGGAAATCGTCCCAGTTACTTGGATTGTTAACCAGGGACAGGATTTGTCGCTTACTGAATTAATCTAAAAAAGAACAATCACTGGTCCCAGTTAAAAACCTTTAGTTTTGATTATTAAATAATTCATGTGTCATGGTGAAATTCCTCTAAACAGAAAAGTGCAAAAAGCCCGCCTGTTACACTGGTGTGTGCAGCAGTAGCAACTGACATGCCAATAACAAAAAATATCAAAAGAGTCTTGGAAATAGATTTTCTAAAAAAAACCTTAAGGCTGCATATTATGTTTTGTTTGTTTTGTGCTTCAAGATCATCACATCTTGTAAAAAGAAAGTGTCTGAAGCATCAGTGGTTATTCCTGGAGCTACAAGATTTTCTACAAGGAGTCCACTGGTATTTGTTAGTACATGTAAGTTGACAAGTACTTTCAGGGTAGAAGTATGCTATAAATAGTTTTTGAAAAACATTGTTAATTAGCTTCTACATGAGATAATATATACTGTTAGGTGACATCTATGCGAATGGCTAATGGAGATGAACATAATACAAGCGTGAACTGTGATCTGTTGCAGAGCTGGAAATGAAGAGGAGAATAGAACTCAATCTCCCCAGCAGATGCTTTCATCTTGAAATTTTTATACTGGTCTACTTGCTACCTTTCCATAACATGATGCAGAATAGCAGCTGCAGATGCGTTCCAACCAGCTGAAAGCCACCTATTGTTTGTGCTGCTGCCTATCAGAGTCAGCTGCTAGTGCTAGAGCAAGCTTGAGAAGTTAGTTCATGAGATAAAAGCAATTGGTTAGAAGACCCAAAACAGGTGGTTTTTCATCTCTCTCCTCATGACAGCCAAATGTTCCTAGTTTAAAGAATTCTCGGCAATGATTGCTTTTACAGCAGTTACACAGGGAAATCTGCTTTCTCCCATGTATATGTCTATCATATTTTACTCTCGTCTGTTTGACAAGACTCTTCACAAACATGAGTCGCTCATTGTGCCAGTTTCATAAAAACAGTGTGTTTCTTCAAAGGCCAGTTGATTTTGTGGCTGGAAGGCAAGGCAGTATCCACTGCAGGTCTGAGCCATGCGTCTGGTGCTACTGATGTTGACTTTAACAGCACTTTTCATAGAGGAAGGGATAAGGAGATGAGCCTTTTCTTTACCACAAGTGGGAGTCGTTACTTTCCTACAAAGGCTCTACTCTGRCAGATTTTCAGCACTTCCTACAATGAAGCCATTTGTAGGGAAAAAGCCATTATAGGCTGGAGATGCAATTGATGGTTGAACAGTGTGACTCACAAACTTAGATTTCTTGCACAGTCTCAAATGCATCAGTATCCTTAGTCTTGTATATTCATGTAGCACATATAAATTAAGAGTATTAGAGGATGGAAATTAGAGCATTTTCAAATTAGGATGGAATAAGACCGAGAACTTCTTTGGCTTTTATTTGGAACTTGCCGGACAGATTATCCTAACAAATATAGTCAAATCTTTAAATATGTGACTAACTTTCCTATCAGTGACAGGCTGTAAAAAGCATTGCTGGCCTCTGGACATCCGCAATCTATTATTGACTCATTAACTTCCATGTAACTTAATTGAAATCGTTAGAATTGTTACAAATACATAATGAGTTGATACCGCCACTAGCCAACTTTTTCTAAAGTTTATGGAATAATGTGGTCATGCCGTCCACACAGATGTGGTCATCACATATTGATGTCCCAGACACCACAATAATTGTAAGGGAACGAAGAGTAGAATTCTAACATGTCTCTGGTTTGTTTTCAGCCACTCCTTCTAAAGGACGATTTAAATTACCTTTGCAAATGATGAGCTCTGCTGAAAGGCCTAACGTTAATGCAATAAATGAGACCAGAACAAAGAATTTGTATCAAGAAGCTACTGGAGTATGCACGTCATCTGTAGCTAAGTCTTTTACTCAGAATAATATTACTGCAGAAAGTGCAGAAAAAAACAACTTAAATTCTTCCTAATTTGTATTTTAGGAAGCTAGATTTTGCAATCAGTAACTCGCATTTAAAAAAAATATCATGTATGTATTACTCTATTGTATAATGTTTTCTTGTCCTCTGGATTTCAGATTTAATCTGTCTGTAGTTAGACTGGCTCTTATAAAATTAGCCAGAATTTACATTCAGTCATCAGTATTGACCCCAGGGTTAGCTTGCTTCTATGGACAACCATAGATCTTCCTCCCTGTACAATTTCATAATAGTGTGTACATGGAATATCAAATTCATTGTGCAATGCTGAAATACTTAGTTTCACAGCTATAGCTGACTGTATTATATATTCTTTAAATGTCTCCAGCATTTATACAGTCATTGGTTTTAGTGCATTTTTGATCAGTGCATTCACTGAACTCTAACAAAGCTACATATGTGTCACTGAATAACTGCAGCTTGAGTATACTTTTTTTATTATTTTTATTCTGCTCTGGTTCAACAAAGACTTCAAACTAACACTTTGATTTTATTTCTATTTCCAACTGTCTTTTGGGTCAGATTCAGGTCAGATCCCTGATTATTGATTCTGAAACATTTTTCTTGGTATTGCCATGCTTTAGAAAAAAAGCTGTAATAAATAAAATGTATAGTTTAGATTATTTCAAGCATTATCTAGTATGAAAAGTTTACTTCTTTGCCTTTATGGATTGTAAATGTCACTGTTATTTATTGCCCTTTTCAGCATAGACAGAGGTGTGCACTAGACGATGAATTTTGTGAAACACAACAGAATATCAGGAAGTCAAAAACCCAAAATGAGGCAAAACTACCTGAAAAGGTATCAAAAACAGTACTTCTGTGAACTGAAAAAATAATTTTGTATTTTTATTAGGGAAAATACAAGCTTAAGAAGTTATACTGTGTATAGTCCTCTGCCAATATGTTTTCTTTGTATTGTCCTACTATGTTTATAGCAAATGTGTGCTGAAAAAGCTTTAGAAATGCTACGTGAGACAGAACATGAGGCCAGTCAAAAGCAAACTTTAGGCAAGTAACTTTGCAAGTGTTGATAGTCCTTATTTAATTTTTTTTTATTTTTGTCCATTTCTTTTGTAATAATGATTGATACCAAATTAATATCTCATTTAGATGAAGTATTAGATATTGTTCCTGATTCTCAACCAGTAGGGAGATGCAACAAATCTTTGTGAGTATTGGAAAAGAATCCAAATTAACTGCTGTTATGAGAAATTTATTATTTTTGAGAGCAGTATTTTTAAGTATTGCCAGAATTAAAATTTTGATGCATCGTTTTAGAAAATTCCAGAATTTAATTGTCATGTCTTCCCTGACAGCTGTATTAAGAACTGTTGGCTATGTAAGTGAGGTCACTTTCTTATATGGGGTTGTTTGTTTGTTTTTACTTTGAAATACATGACACCAAAATAGCAATATTTATATAGTTGATAAGACTACTTCATGAACATGGCTTTTCTGTGGTCTTATAAACAGATGCACCAATTTAATAATTCCTTGATTGCTATGGAAACAGTACTTGTTAACAAGATCATAGGAGTTAAATCAAGTTCAAGCAAAGTTTTGTAGCAACAAGCAGAGTAATTCTTTCAGATGTCATCAGAAGATAAAATACAAATGGCACATGGGTTTTATGTATAACTGAACTGCACCATAAAAAGGTGGTGCAAATTTCATCTATTTATAACTCTTATAGCCACATCACAGGCGTACAGCTAGGGTCAACTTGAATGGTGGTCATTGGATACTGTTCCCTTTTAGATATTGATTTAAAAATATATATTGTTTGTTTGTTTAAGGTTTGCCATTTTACGATGTTAACTGAAGAATGGTAGCAGGCTTAGATACCAACATAACATGCGTTGGTATCTACTAGCTATCACTCTTCTCCTATTTTGTCATTCAAGTTTATTGTAATTAAGACTACTTTCTGCAATTCATTGTTAATAAAATGGTATTATTTTTGTTAGATTGCCTGGTCTCTTGGAAAGCTCTTTTGATAAAATAAAAACATGGAAAAAACGAACATGCTCTGTTCCTGAGACTAATATAACAACCTGTGACAAGCAAAAGCTAAATCCATCGTCAGGGCATACATCCCATCCAGGTTATGTTCGTATTTTGTTAATTGTTAACGCTAAAAATGTTTCAGATGAGTTTTTAACCTAGTCCTTTTTTTTTTCCCATATTAGTTTCTATTCTTAGTGAAAGAGCTGTGAAACAAAAAGCTTTTTATTCAATTTTTGGAAGTACCTTTCCAGAAAAACAAAGAAATAGGAAAAAGAAGGGGAAAAAAAATTTGATACAATGAGGGCAGAAAATTTCAAAATACTGAGTGGGCAGTCAGACAATATTAATAACTTTGAACAGAAAGTGTTAAGTACAGAAGGAAATAATATTTCAACTACTGCTGAAACATAATTTAAAACATTTCTTTCAGCTAGAGTGTCTGAAACATCTTTGAATTCTGATTTTACGAAATACAAGGATACGAAAGAGGAAGCTGATATTTTCTTTAGAAAAGAGACTGCAAATCATAAACAGTCAAAGATGGTGAGTTTCTTACCTTCATTTTTTTTCACTTGTAATTAAGGAAAGTGCCAAATTTTCAGTATTTCAAAATTCTGAAGATATATTTTTACTTTACTAAGAAACTTATCTGACATTGAGTTTCCACTAATATAAAGTGAATTAAATAATGTCAAGTACAACTGTTTACTTTTTTTGTTGTGACTTAAGATTACCACTCTCCTTTAAAAAAAAAAAAAAAAAATTCTTATTTTATTTTCCTTTACATTGCCCATAGAGTGAGCAGTGATTCCCAAAGGAATGTGATTTAGTACTTCTATAAGACTGTTTAGTGAATTTAGATGATTGTTGGGAAACTGCAGTCCTGTTGCAGCTTTGTCCTTCTATTGAATGGATTCAAAGTTAAGAGTCTTACAAAACACTGTTACAGAAAACAAAGTCTAAAGAAATGAAAGAAGCAACAAAATTACTAATTAGTAACATCAGTGACAGATATAAACAAAAGATTGGTGATAAAAGCAAAACAAGAGACTCGTCGGGTTATAACAGGTATGATGTGAACTATTTATTCTTGTGCTTACTCTTTGTGTTTGTGCATGTGGCCTTGTGTATGACTTGCTCTTCTATCTACAGGTATTTCACATTCTGCTTTCATCAGAACTGTGTGTTTGCCTCTGGCAAGCCTCATCCTACCAAAGCGTAGGAGACTAGCAGCCTGTTTAATAGTCCCAATAGCTGAGATCGCTGCAGGGGCTGTCAGAAATTCTGTTCAGTGTTCTTTCACTCATCCACTCACTGATAGCACTTTTCCTGGGAAGAATTTAGTTGGGACACTTGATGGATGTTGCACAGTGTGCACACCAATAAGRGTGTCTCCATCCTCTCATTTTAGTTTGAGGTTCAAGCTTGTATTCAGTCATCGTTTTTCTGATGATCCAAAGTTCCTAATTCTCTCCTCCTTGAAGAGTTTACTGGTGGACAGTTTAACATATTTTTAAAGAAAATAAATCAGTTTTACCTTACAGGAACTGATTCTCTGAGATATTCTGTACATACAATTACCACACATTCTCCTTTACAGTTTGATTGTAGATGGGTGCAAAGGAATGGAGTAGCTGTTGGACTACTTYGCCTTTTAAGGGCTTTGGATAGGGATTCGAAGGCAGGCAGGGCATGCAGCGTAGCTGTGTGATCTGGGATTAATTTTTCTAGAAAATGAAAGGGTTTGATCTCACGAATGCTTCTGAAAATCTCTATTAAGCCACTTGTTTWTGTACTACAATGCCTGACTACCTGTTAAATTTGTCTTTAGGTGCCTTTTTACCCTTTAGCATTTGGGTGTAGTGGAGAGAAAAATTAGATGAATTRGTTTAGACTTGTATGAGTTGTTTTGAAAAATCAGTTAAAAACAAGTTAAAAACAAGGATAATTGTTTTTATAAGATTTTTATTTATATAAGCAGTATTTTAATGCATATATTCTAATTACTGTTTAACAAAATGTATCCTTATTTCTTTTAGACCACATTTACATAAGTCCCATTTCAGTGTCTATAAGGTATACTTAAATAATTGCTTTTGTTGGATTTTTTTTTTTTGTATCAAAAATATGCAAAAATGCTTTACAAATGCTGGAACGTAAAAAGTAAAAGTATGGTGGCAACTAGCAGATATAAAGCAAAAGTTAATAAATATCACTGAATGTTAAATATTTMTGTAGAAGTTATTGTTATGTATGACATAAGGCGTATATACTTAAAATATTTTTTAATAAATACTTATTTATGTGTTATCTGGAATAATATTTATATGGGCACCTATTAGTGAGAGAAACACATTAATTCCTAGTTACATACCATATAATTGAATCTCTTTGAGTATGGAGTCTTTCCTTTTGACTATAGCAATGCTAAATACTTAGGAGAAAGATAATGTTGTAAACAAGCTGGACTAAATGAGATTATAGAATCCTTAAATGGAATATAGCCATGGCACAGAGATTAGTCCTAATACACTTGGGGAAAAAATGCCATGAGTTTAATATCCTTAAAGGATGAAAATTTACATTTCACATTTAGTTTCTACCAGCTCTTGTCCTCTTTTGCTTTATTGTATTATTGCTAATCAAGTATGAGAGTGTCTGAACATCAGCTAGTTTTTTCATATGTTTATGCTGATGACAGTATGTTTATGAGATGACAGTATGTTTGAATGCATAAATCCAAATCCAACATATGAGTAACTTTTGATTTATATATAGGAAAAAGTTCAGAACAGAAACCTGAAAGCTACTACTTTTCTTAATATAACTGCAGGTCATGTTGTGTGAGTAGTTGAAACAATTTCAAACAAAATTTCCAATTATCCTTACCCAACTTTGAGATATGTTCRTTAATTCACTCACAAAATTGTTCTCTGTGCCTATTTGACAGGGATGATGTCTACAACTTTAACATCAGCGGGTTTGATGAGCCTACAATAAAGCTTGGAGTAAGTTTGTCATATCCTTGGCTTGTGTCTATAAATAGCTCCATAATTTTCAAATGTATAATGATATACACTATCCTAAAGTTCTGGCCATTTAAGTCTTTTACAATATTTTCCTGAACTAAGAATAAAAGAGCTTATGTTATGATAAGTAGCATAAATCTATTATCCTAGAAACAGTAAAAATTGCCTTCCCTCCTCCCTCTAAAGACTCCTCTGCTCAGATGTTAAAATGAAAATTTAGCAAAGATAAAAGCAAAAGACAAAGTTGTGCTTTTTATTGCTGAGAAGAGTTTGCTAGGTGGAAGAAGGCAGTGGACAAAGTGATTGGAAACTAATCTGTTAAGTTTGAGATATGAAAGCTTCAGTCATTTCCTGTTGGTTTTTACTATCAGGTCTTCTCTTAAATAATTTCTAAGATAGAAATTAACCATCATTATAAGTTTGTTTAAAGGGTATCTCGAATGAAAATTTTTAGTTGTTTCTCACTTATTTTTTTACATTTTCAGGTTCAAGAATTGCATGTTACTGAACTGAGTGTTAATACAAATCCAACCAAAAAGGGGTAGGGATATTATATTGTGTCCTAGTCTGCTCCTATTGTCATCCAGAACAATACCATCTGTATTCCCCAGCAGTCCATTATGCCAGTCCAGGGAATGTATGAGTGACAACAAAGTCAAGATGTTGTCACTTTTAATAAACGTAGTTGCCATGGTATYCTGGGCTATTTCAAAGTTCTTCTGTGGAAAACTTATCCATAACCTGATAAAAATGAAATAGTGTCTTTCATGAAGAAGACAGCTTTAGTTCTCTTCATGGAATACTACAGGGATATAACCTCCTGAAAATAGGGGATTATTTCTTATTAATGACCAGCCTGCAAGAGGGCAGTTGTATTGTTACTGTGTGTCCTTGCTTGTCTCTAGAAAATAAGTTATTCCTTTAGGACTTAACGTGAACAGATATTCCTAAAATGGATGTGAAAACAAAAGTAGATAGATTTATTTAAATCCTTAATCCACATATATGAGYAGCAGAAAGATTTAGAAAAAGTATTTAACAATTTTGATGTTTTCTTCAAAGGTGTTTTTTCTTGTTTTCTTTTTTTATTTTATTTTTTATTAAGGAATCCAGATGAAAGTAAAATTAGTGCTGAAGTAAAAGGAGAAAAAAAAGTAAGGCTCAGATTTTTGTAGGTCAGTTTATCTGTTCTTCCTGCCTTTAAATATCACATATGTAAGTGAAAGGTATATTCTTAAATGGTCTTTTGGGTTTTTATAGACTAAAAACAATCGAAACAAGAAGCATCTCTTCAGTGACACAGACACAGACTACAGAGGTGATGACAGCAAGACAGACATTAGTTGGCTACAAGAATCAAATAGAAAATCTAAACCACAGTTAATTGATTACAGTAGAAGTAAAAACTTAGGGAAATCAATAAGCACAGAAAAAAGTAAGACTTTTTTCATATTCCTTAAGAATGCTACATTAWATTTATCCTGTACAGTTCCTAACTGTACAGTGCATAATGTGCTGTTAAATTTACAATGTGTTCTTGTTGTCTTATCTCCAAATACAAGAAATTTCAGAATTAGTTCTCCTAATCATTTATGAATGTTAATTTCCAAAAAATCTGTATTTTTAATGTGGAAAAGTATTGGGGAGCAGGGGAATGAGATTATTGTTTTAAGAAAAAGCTTTTACTTTTTAAATAATGCAGTGTTTACTGAATCAATAGGTTTGTGGGAATAAAAGTGACTCCATAATCTTACTGCTGAAATTGTAAATGTCAAACATCTAATTATTATGYTGCTTCTTCTAACACTATTTATTGTAACAACAGGTAAATTCTTTGAACCTGCATGCCAGATGGATTCATCTAAAGGAGAAAATACAAAGAAAAAGGTAAATGTAAACTTGCAGCTTAACTTGCAATTGATATTCAAAATAACTTACCACAGAAACTGTTGTTGTTGTTGTTGTTGTTATTATTATTATTATTATTATTATAAATATATGCAATTTCTCTATGCTTATTTCAAATCATTTTCTAAATCCTGTTAGTTCTTTTTAGGTAGTATATTATTTTTATGTAGTATTTAGCTCATATTTCAGTGATATTACTAGCTGTGAATTAGAATGATTATTGTACTTTGATGCTTTTGTAAGTTTTATTATTGATTATGACTATTTACTGCTTAATAGCCATCTGCTGTGTTGAATATGCCGTTAGCTTTTCAGTGAGGATTTTAATTTGGGTAATATGCTTAATTGCATTTTAATAGCTTTGAGACTGATTTCTTTTAGTGAATATAGTTAACATGTACTACAACTCTGAAAAGAAAAATGTTAAGGATTATATTAATAAAGAATAATAATTACAAAATATTGTAAGCCTATTAAAGTTGAGTATAATAAATTACAAGTGATTATGAACATCTTCATGGAAGATGCTTGTAGATGGTTGTAAGCCACAGTTTAAAAACAAACAAAAAACAGCCTCCCCAAAAGTCTCTTAAACTTTGTAATAATTTTTCAAATCTATTTAATTTTAGTAATTTAAAACTATTTATATGCATTCAATATAAATTGCRAATCTGAAGATATGGTCACTGTGGGTAGGTATTGATGGTGGTGTCTAGTCCATGTAAATCAAAACAGAAGAGTTTCAAACACCTAAGTACCCAGTATTAGTCTGCTTACTAAATGTGTCTCTTAATATCAAATTTCCCCGGATTTACTCATGCATCTTCAAAGTGTCTGTTTTGAAGAGGTAGGGTTCCACTGCTGCGTGGATTTAGAGAGACAGCAACAGAACCCTGGGAAGTCGCTAACAAACTGACACCGGAGATGTGAAGGCTTGGAAAGCAAATGTTTTGTGTAGAGTACTTTCAGAAACTAGGAGGCAAGAGGTTTAATCCCTCCTAGTCCGAGAGGCTTTGTACTCAGATCTTGCATCCTTTCTGACCTCAGGTCTCTGAGGTACTTTTGATGAGAATGTGCTTTGCTCTTTTTCTGAAATTTGACCACTGCATAGAGAGAGTGGCAGCAGTTATGATGTAGAAGGGGTGCAGAGAGAAAGGAAGACCAATTCTAGCCKAGTCACTAAGGTAATCAGGTTGGAGGAGACGATCAGGGATGCTGGTTCCCGCTCACTAGGCAGGGGGGTTTTTTTTAGTTTTGTTCTATTGAACTGAAGTCCAATTACAGCCTAATGTAAATGTATTCATATTTTAGAGAGCAGGGTTTGGAAACCCGCTTCAGCTTTACTCCAGCTGAAAGTTGGCCTTTACTTTGACTGTTCACCTTCTGTTGACTCTTGTATTCCTGACTGCACTGTTGTATCCACACTAAGAATCTTCCCAGAATGCTTGGGAGGCTGATGGTTGGGCACTCTATTGAGCTTTGGAAAGTTTAAGTTTTGAAGTCTGAGAAAGACTTGAAACACGCATCTTAAATTTCTTGTGTTGTTACGCAGGAGGCGGGGAATGCTGCTGCTATTCCTACCACCTCGCCTTCGTGGTATCGATGCAAGTACTTAGCATTTCCTGCTGTTCCCTTCAACAGTCTGTGGAAGGAGGTGCTCATCCAGCATAAACTGTATAGGTTACACTACCTCTCCAAGAGGTCTTTAGGAGGTCGGTCTTTCCATCAATTTAGACACTACTTTGGAGAGACTTAGATATTCTCTTGTTGAGCTTGGATGCATGTATGAGGATGAATTTTTGCTTTTTCATGCAAAATGAATTTCATCTGGAGTAGGGCAAAATTTAAATGAGGAATTCATATTTGTATGCTTAGTCCAGTATTGAAAAGCTTCAGGGCTTTTGAAGAACTGCCAACAGAGATTCATGGAAATACTTGTACCATAATAATCCTTATTCTATAACTTCCCATTTAACTCTGAAATAATCCGCTGGTTTTCTAGGCTCTTTTTTGACCTTCTACTTACCAMAACTGACACTTCTATTTGTTTGATTTACTAGTCTAGCTTGTTTTAATCTGGAAAGTAAGGAAAACAACGTTTTCGCTAATGAATTAATCCAGAGTTTGTCAGCCATTCAGTTTTACTTGCTGTATTTTTCCCTTGTGTAAGTCTGTTAAACTCAATGCAGATACATTGCATTGATACAGTGATATTTGAGCTTCTGTATTATGTAATAAGCACAAGAATTGAGAATACTGTGTTTGGTTGTTGTGAAATACTGGATTTCAAGTATTTAAACAGTTACCTGCCATTTATTCTTGTAGTTATTCTGATATAAATTGAAGACATTTTTATTCTTCCAAAGATAACCAAATGTATAAAACAAAGTTCCAGAACTGATGAAATGATGGAACAAACCACCAGACCAAAACGACCTCGAAGAGCTGCATTAGCAAAAAATTACAAGGAACCTTCAAGTTCAGAGTCAGAGAGTGAAAGRAAGTCTTCAGCATGCACCTCTAAGAAAGAGAAATCAAAAGCACAGGTAAACGGTTGCACTATACTCCTAAAAAAACAGTTCTGCAGTGTCTTCCAAAGTATATTCTAAAATTTGGTACTCTTCAATTTGAGTGCCCAACATGAAGTTGAACTGAATTTTCTGTAGTATTTACAGTTTCTAGTACCCTCCATTTTAATTATGAGTAGTTACCTGCTAGAGAATACTAGTCCTAAATAACAGTCTAAGCCTTAAGTCTAATAACAGTATTTCGGTTTCTATTTATGAAACTTATTCTGCTGCAAAGAGCTACTGTGTCCTTTGTTTAAAAAACTTTGAAAATGTCTATGCTAATGGGAGATTTTAGTCAATCTAAGTGTATTCTTTGAGATGATGATGTGATTTTGATAACACTGCCTATTTTGTGTAAAAAGAAAACGTTGACTYCAGAGAAGATGAGTATGTCAATACACTTGGTAAAAAACTAAATAGTTTTTTTGGCTTTTTTTAGAAACTAAGCAATAACAGGGTGCTAAAACATTTTCATTCTTTTAGCATACCCTTTTAATACACATGGAAAAGTCTGTAAACTTCACTGAATTCCTGAAGCACCAGTAATTTTCTCCAACAGTAAAGAAATTTATAAGAGTAGAAATTTGGATACTGAATTATACAAACTAAATGCCTATTAACATTAGAACATCTGATATCCTTGGGAATTTAAATACTTCTAATGATCTTCTTTTTGGGGCCTTCTGTTTCTTCAGCTATACACGTAGATAATACCTTTTTTAYCTATTTATACACTTTTGTATGTTTGAAAGTAATATTTTTTATAAATGTTGTATTTTGGTAGGAACATATAAATGGGCAAAAGAAAAATGATAATCAGCAGAAGGAACTACAGAGTGTTATATCTRTGGAGCCAAAAAAGAGAGCAGCAGACTATACACATAAAACATTTATTGAATCAAAGGATTCTGCAAATCAAAAAGAAATTGAAATGCCTTCATCTGAAAGTCCTGCATCTCTTGAGGCAATGAGATGTACGTATTTTGATTRTAATTTTTGGAGATACTGTATAGAAAGTTGGAGGCTGAATGAGTTTGAGAAGTTTGTGTTTATTTCATGCTTATAAAATATGAAGTATCCCATAATTCAGTGTGTATACCACATAATTTAAGAAAATGTGTTGATATCACTAACATTCTTATAGGTTTGTACAGTTATTTGACATCAGCGTAGTACAGAAGTGCAATACATATGTAAGTGAAAGTAGGCTGTTAGAATTAATCTGGTAGCTGCTGAAGTAGTGTGGAGGGTGCAAACAGTTTAAGTATGGCAAGAATAATACCACCATCCGATAGAGTCAAATTTTGCACATCTGAGACTTTTAAATACCTAGAGTAGGGATGAATAGTAATATGGGGCTTTAACATACTGTTTTTCTTTCATTCCTCATGCTCACAGTTAAGCAACTGTTTTCTAGGTGCTGAAAGAATATCAGAGGGAGATTTTACTCAAGAGCATATTTCTAGTGAAAGATCACCTGGGCTGCAGGAGTCAACACCAGAARAAATGGAAACTTTAAACTTTGGGAAAGGAATCTCTTCCAGCAATCTCTGTCCACAAAAAAAGAATATTCAAGCTATTCATCTAAATCAGTCCCCTGGGGCTATTGTTAAAAAGTTAACATTTGGAAATAAAAGTTTCTCATCCGTTTTAACTGCAGCATCTTTGGTAAGAATATAAAGCTACTCTACTATTATTTCAGTATTTGTATTTTAAATAAAGTTGTTCCATTCAGCTGAGTCTTGAAATAGCTTTTTTTATTATATATTTTTTTTAGTATTCTTTGTCCAAAACCGATTTGAATTTGAGTAGTGGATGATAATTACTCACTCTATTTAGTACAATTTTAACAGATCATTTCTTGCAGAGCAGTCAGACCAGTCTTGTAGAAGTAACAGACCGATCTGAATTATTTGCTCAGGAGATGATAGTTATGTGATGAAAAAGGTTCTTTTGTTAATACACATAGCACATCTTATCAAAATGGAAGCAAGCAAAACCCAGCTTTGATGTATGAAATATCCATAGGGCAAAATCTTCAATTATATCCCATCAAAACTACTTGCTCGTGTTTGAAGAAATAAATAATAACCATGAGTTCCACCCGTACGTTGGACATAACCGACGTGGTATTTTCAAATTTTTACTTGCTCTAAAAATGCCAAGTGTATATTTCTTGACAGTTTTATGTGATTACTGTTGGTTGAGTTGCACCAACAGAAGMTTGTAAATTGTCTGGGGATTTTAGGTGGTCTACAGAAGCTAGGATAATCTGAAAGTGCTTTAAATTGGTTTCCTGCATCCCTTTCCATCTTCATAGTAAAGCTCTGAATACCGTGTTTTCTTCACTGGTCTCTTCTTGAATGATTTTGTAACACAGAAGGGGAGCATTAAATAGAGTACACGTAAAGTTTTCAAAAACAAACTTGGCAAAGTAGGATTTATACTTCAAAGAATAAATTTGGGTAGTATTTGTTGGTCATTCAAAGCTTCTCTCATAACAGTGTGAGCTAACTAGAAATTGTGCAAATACTGTTGTGCAGTGTAAATGCTGAATGGGGTTTTCAAAAGAGCTTAAATCAGAATTCATTTGGAATTTCTGCAGACAGAAAAAAGCTTTGGCAGTGTGTCTCATGCTGATTCTTGGGCAATATTCATAGTGGGACTTCTTTGTATATTTTTACCTCATAATTTCAAAGAATTCTAAATATTTTATTTTCTTTTCATGTTAAATGTGCATCTTTTTTCCTGCTGCTGTTTTCAATCTTTCAGTTAAATACAGTAGTTCATTATTGTTCTTGTACACTTTTGTACATCTCTTTTCAATTATGGTTTTGTTGTTTGTTAATGTTTAGCTCAGCTTAACTCCAGTAACCACGTATAAAACTCTCAGTGGAAAACATGCAGAGGGATCTGTATCTGAAACATGTGATGCTAATGAAGATTCAAGTTTTAGGCACTGCCCTTCAGAGAAACTTTCTGTTGAAGGAAAGCTACAAGATATCGCTAAACCTATCATCAAAAGTAAAGAAGTATGTTACTACATCCCTTATTCTTCTGAAAAGAGCTGCAGCTTTTCATGCATTTTATTCACTTTACAGTTGGTGTTATTATCTTATATTTTATATTAAATTTATCTTAATTTATATTTATATCTTATGTTTTATATTATTATAACTATATCTTAAAGTATTTTTCTTTATCATGTGGATATAAAGCAAGAATTGTCTCAACAAGACCAGTTATAATTAATATCTTAAAGAACAGATGATAAATATTTTCTTTTTGACTTTTGATATAAATAGTTTTCACAAATCAAAGAATTGTGCCATCTTCATGCAGAAATTCTTAATGCGCAAATGTGCTCTCATAGTTTTAGCGTTAAAGTACTTCTTAATATAGCAATTATTGTAGTATTGGCAAATGAACTGCTGTACCTTCAAACCAATTCTCATGAATATTTATTCTAGCAAAACAAAAGCGCTAATGACTCCTTTAAGGAATATTTTTATTTTTGCACTCAGAAACAGTTGGACTTTATTGGTCATTTGACTTGTTGCTATCATTACTTGTTAATGTGATGAAGGATTTGTTCTTTTTTCTTTTACCTAATGAGAATATGCCTCTTGCATAAAATTCATGTAGTATTTTTTTCCTTGCTATGGTTGTGTTCATGTTTGTAGATTAAAGAAAAGCAACATAAACATGGATTTCTGATGAAGACTTCTAAAGTGCTTATTATTTTGGAAGCTAATATACATTGACCTTTCTTTTAGGATTGTTTGCCACCATCTCCATTATCCATTTCTAGTGGAAGTAAAGTACAGTCCTGGTGTGAAGAACCTTGTGGCCCCATACACGAGTCTGGTACAAATGTTTAATTTAAGACAAAAGGCTTCCTATGTGTGTCTGTAATATTTAATAAAAGCATTTCTTTGGCATACAAATATAGTTGAAGTCTTTGAATCCTATTCTCTTTTATATTTTTCATTATTACTCAATTTTTATTCCTTTTCTAACTTAATATTGTTCTTTCAGATCAATCTTTGTTTTTGCACTGCTTTAAATACCCCACTGTCTACGTAAACTGAAAATCTGCCTCCAAAATGCAGTTGCTCTCTAAGGAAGAGTTAAATCAAGAAACACTCCCACTGATATTGAAACAGTGGGAAATGGGATTGTTGGGAAAATAGGGCTTGGTGTGAATGTTTTTATTTAGGGAGTCAGTCTTGCATGGACCAGAAAGACTTTTGCATTCCACTGAAATCCTGTTGTTCATTTACCTCAAGTACTCCTACCTATTCAACGTGTCCTCTATAAATGCAGTGCTCACTAATTTTTGTATGGTTCTGGAACTCCAGAGCCAGGACACATACTCCTAGACTTTTGATCTGAAGGGAAGATAATCTCCTCTTTATCYTTGTGACATTGTTTTAAATAATCCTAAAATTAAACATTGTCTTCATGTTTATTAAAGGACCAACTGTACATACATTTCTCAAACGAAGCTACCACAGTGACACAGAAAGCAATTCTGATGAAGTAGAAACAATCAAAGAGGAGGGAAAGAAAGGAAACAAAATAACAAAGCTGCTGCCTAGAAAATTATTTAAACCAGATGATGATACAACTTACAGAGGTTAGTTGTGGAGTTAAAGTTGATATTCAAGTATAGTTGTGCAAAAGTTTAAAATAGCAATTTAAAAGTATTAATAAAAAAAAAGTAACCATAAAAAGCATTTTACATATAAAAAAAATCAAAAGATAAATGCTAAATACTTAGAAACTGTCTCTGTTTAAAAAGTCAGAAATGTGATGTGAAAATAGAAACGGGTCTCAGCCATTTAACTGGTGAAACTAAACTTTATATTACAATAGTGATTGAGGCCACTGTTGTAACTACAGACAGGATGCTTTTATGTATGATATTCCTACTTTTTAATACTGAATTGTAGCATACTTTTTTTTTTTTTCTTAAGTGTCTGAAAGCGTATCTACTCTGTCTGTAAATGAGCTGTCTGTTTTGGATGGAGAGATCTGGGAACCTGATTGTTCAACTATCAGTATATGTCAGAAGCTCCAAGCAGAATTTACTAGGAAAATCCAGGCAAGACATTTCACATACAATATTAATTGTATGTGTGGGTACATATCAATAGTAACTTGTATTACACTAAAGGATTTGCTTAAAAGAACATGAAAATAGCTAAATGCATAGAAGCTTAAGAAATCACAGACTTAGGATTGCTTTTTAAGCCTTTTTCAATTCCTACTACATAATCGTTTACTCTTTCTTTCTGAGATCTGCCTTATTTTTTATCTTGCCTTGTGAGAAACAAGCTTATTTATCTAAAGTAATGAGTATACTGCATTTTGGTTTTCAAATTRTCAAACTTGTGAATTTAACTTATTTACAAAAAGGGAAGTATGAGCCCAAATAATGCTTTCACTCATGTAAGACAGCTGCAGTCACACAGCACGTGCTAGATTTCCTGAAAATAGAGAAAGTATACATCAATTTTTCAAATAGTTTATATTCTAYTTAAAATAGAATTTTGACCAAAATATGAACTTATGTTTATTAATAATATAAATAGCTTTTTTTAAGGATATAATSTAATAAAGATTGTTTTTGCTCAGTGTACTCTCTGTGATACTAAATAATTACAATACATAATATATTAACAGGTTTTTCTTAAAGCGAAAATAATCTGAAACTAATACTAAAACATATTCTCCTAGAGCCGTTCACAGAAAATGGATCATTTCACTAAGCARTCATTAAGAGCTGCCCACCAGCATTTGGCAACAATGAGTTATCAGCTTCATGAATGCAGGTCTGTAACAAAAGATTTACTTTAAAACACATATAAAATGCAACAAATACTTTCTAATTGTAACTTTGTTTCGGTAGGATCAGGCAGCTGGACAAATTTCACTTTGCTATCATTGAGGAGCTTGAGAATTTTGAGAAAGATTCTCAGTCTTTGAAAAATATGGAGAAAGAATTCTCGGTTTGTACTGTAATTATTTTATCATGAGGGGAAAATGAATTTTTAGAGTAGGATTTTTTTTCCCCCCATATAATCTTTAAATTATTAATTCTGATAAAAAATGCATTTATCATCTTGCTTGCTTCACAAAAAGCCATACATTAGACATACATAATGTACATACATACACTAGGTYGAATTTTAAATAGTTTATTTCTAATGTCAAGATTGACGTATGCCATGCCTTTAGAGTTTCTAGGTCACCATTGTATATTTTTCTTTTTAGACTAAACTACTACTTTCAGTGGTCCGGTTACACCACTTCATGAATTTTTTTTTTTCATCTGGCCTTTCTTTTTTCAGGAATATCACATAGGCATTTGAAACTGATTTGCTCTGTGTTCAAAGACAAGTCRGTTGACATTATGTACCTGCTACTTGCTATAAAGTAAAATGAGTATACAAATACTTGTATCAACACAGGCCTGGATTTTTTTTTTTTTTCCTCTCTCTGTCTCTCTCTCAAGGCATGGCTTGATTTATTTTTTTTTAACCACACTTAAATGATATGCRAAGTCTGATTAAAATGTTATGGATATGCTGTTCCATAGTTTTGAAACTGTTAYGCAGAACAGATTTTTGGTGAAACTTGTTCCATGAAAACAGACCTCCTGAAGTTCCTTATCCTGCTGAACTAAATTTTTCTCCTGGCTTACCCCCCTCTTTTTTTTTCAGCATTTGTGGTGACTCTATAACTCCTACCCATTCTGTGCTGAATCTGTGTTAGCAAGTTAATTTATTCATATTAGATATTAGTCAGTTTCTGTTTAGAAAATCTTGTTTCCTACTGATTTTCTTCTATTTGTATTTTTTGTTCTAGAATTTTTGGAAAAAACATGCACATACTTTTAGTACATACMTGAAAAATGAGGAGCAGAGGTTAGTAGACTTCATTAATGCTAGTTTTAGATTTGTGTTCATTCAGGGTATGAACTGGGCCAAGTAATATTCTCTGTGTGATTGTTCTCTTCCRTAAGGAAGAGAGAATATTTGTTAGATGAGAAAAGCTATGTGGTTGTAAAAATGTAATTAGTATCCATCTAAGTGTCTACACATCTACTGCAATATTCCAAAGTAATAATGACCATAATATTTATCCATGCTTTTAAGTACTGATACACTGCAAATGAAGGGATGCATGTTAYGCATGGAATGTTTATATGTAGCAAAGTAGTTTGAACTGCATTTTATTTCCTTAGAATTCAGATTCTTAAAACTTCATTTGAAAAAAACATCTACCACACTGTTGATTATGAGGAACATATTTTTACTTCTGAGGTATGGCAAGCCTTCATTTCTTTGTTGGTTTTGATCATTTTTTATTTCATTTTATGCCAACAGATATCAGTATTAAAGACTTTCTTTGGGAAAAAAAAAGTTATCCCCAGCGTTTTATTAATGTATAGGTATTTGTTCAGTTATYTGGAAAATTGCTGCGAGGCTTATACTATATTCTGTGGCTTTGTTTACCAGTGTTAATCATCTAAGAAAGAACRAATTAGACACAAGCCTCTCTTTCCTCAGGCTGGTGCATGCTTGTACATCTCTCTATCTGTCAGTTATAAACCATTTAGGGATGTAATTGCCTTCTTGAAAATGCWTTACTGATTGTGAACAGGGAAAAAGCATTCAGTATAAGCATATTTTATAGATGCATCTGATGAAAGAAGACATGAAAGGACTTCAAGAGAAATTTCTTAAAGAAATGGTAAATGAAGTTATCTTCATTTTTATTATTTTTTAAATAAGCATAGATGTTTGCACATTGACTTACTAAAAATTAGTTTCTCGTACACTATCAAAAGTGCGAGTGAGATAAAATGCAAATATCACTGACATTTTATACTTATCTGATTGAGATAATTAAGATAGATATGGATATATTAGTTCTGGATCTTAATATGCTGAATATTAACATGGAAATGAAAAGTACCATGCTTCWAGTATGTTAAAGTAACATACTATATGCTAGAATTATAATACTTAAAAAAAGAATTTTATTTAAAATGTGTGATAAATGTAATGCTTTTTGCACAGCAAGAAGAGGAACTCTTTAATGTTCGCAAAGGATTGCAGGCACTCTTTCTATCAGAAGACAGAAAATTCTAATGTAATGACTTCAGATACTTTCCAGAAGTGCAAGGTGAATATAAACACACTTTTTTAATGTGAAATTCAACAACTAGGGKTTTTTTTGTTTGGTTTGGKTTGGGTTTTTTTGTTTGTTTTTTACACTCAAAGCAAACTATTGTAATGGAAGCATGTTCTCCTTAATGAGATTAAAGTCCTTTGTAGATAAGATTTCTTCTTCTATTAGATTTGGGATTATTTTACTGAATCTGCTAAAATGCAATATGTAAATTTTTGGATTTTTAGCAAAGTGCTATTTTTGAAGGAGTCATTATTAATTTTTTTTTTTTTTAGTTTATTTAACTGACTTTCAGAGAAAAATAGTCACTTCCAGTCCATGTTGTGGGTCTGTGTATACAGAAGACCTCTTTTGTCTGATCCAGAATATAGTTATAAATTGYTTAGGGATCAAATAGCAGGTCTGAGAGCTCTGTCCTGTTAATCTGTGGTATTAGACTTCAGTAGGAGTTTCTRACAGAAAATAAAATTGTAAAGGGGTATGGTTGAACTATGTTGCAAATATTTGTATTAAATGTTTCGGGAAAAATATATATTGTCTGTCTCATTTTTACAAAACCATGTCATTACCATTTTGCTTTAAATCAGTAATACATTTTTGCATTCTAGTCACAGAAAATCTATTTTTAGCAAGTATTTCATGTACAACAGCGGCCGGCAAGATGGTCTGATATCTGTAGCTCGGAAATATATCCTACATACTAATATCATCTATTTTACGTACCTAGATTTCAGAAGATTTCCTATGAGAACAACCTGTGAGTCATAATTTACTCTTCTCCATTGCTGTCAGGTAGTAACTAGGATGTTTCCTCTGAATATTTAAGGCATGCAGCTTCTAAGCTAATATTTCTCTTAATTTTCTTTTATATTAGAAAAACCCAAGCTACCTTGTATTTTAAAGTTCCTAAGCAACCTCTTAGTCTTTATTTGCAATCCTGCAAATACCCTTTAAGTTCTTCAGGTCTAGAACAATACCTTTAATATTTTTCATTTAAGTTCTGTTAAAGAAATGGGGGGGAGAGGGATTTACAGCTGATCAAGGAGAAGTAATGGCTGGAGAGACTAACTCAGAGAATGTGCATGTTYTAGAGCTCGTCTGCATACTTGGATGCAGAGCTGCCTGTTTAGCCTGCCACRGACTCCAGGTGAACAACCCAGCATCTTAGTAGCTTGAGCTCAGGACTGCCCTAACACAGCTTTTGAAGTGAGCCTGAAGAGGGTGCTGCACACTCGTCTGTAGCACATTTTATGACCACAGAGTTCTCTAGAAAATATTATCCAACTTTGAACTAATGGTTCCTCACAACTCAGTTGTGTTATAGCCCTTATTTTTTCATTACATTTTACAGCTTATTTTGACCTTTAGTTGTCTATAGCATCATATATACTTCTCTCTGTCACTTCTTCCATTAGCCCCTATACCCTCAGGACTTTTCCATTTTTCCTCAGTTTCCTTTCTAYGTTCCTAATATTGCTTTTCTTTATCAACGCAGGGGCCTTTAACTTTCAGCATTGTTCTCTACTTTTTTTTTTGTCTCCTTCTGTTACTGAAACCATCATCAGTCTTTAATACTTGAATCTTTCCTATATTTTCTTTCCAGCTAATTTTGAATACGGCTWTTATGCTATATGGCTCTTGTCTCATATTTTTGAGCAAGTTTAATGCAGTGGCTTTCATCCTTTTATGATGTTTTCTGGTAGTTATTGATCTGACTTCTTTCAAACCTGGCATACCATTTTCTTTTCAAAACATCCAGTAGAAATTCCCTGCTGAACTTATCTACCGTCTGCATCTTTGGTGATACTTATCAGTTTCCTTTTCTTAATTCTTTCTTGGCTTGCCCATGCAATTTCTCTGTCCCACAAGTGGTCCATAAATCTTTGATATGTCCTTCATTATTTCTGATAGTACCCATTTCATAAAGTTTATTTTCAGAGAGGAAAAACTGCATGATTTTAAAAAGCAATTTTAAGGAAAAAGAAAACCTGACGGAGTTCCTTGAAGGAAAGGGGAAATATTACTGATTTCTCAATTAACCTTTTATCTTTGAACTGTATTACTTCATTTGTAAATTGGACAGACAATACTGACTGTAAATTAAAATAAAAAAAAGTCTATAGATTACAGTCTGAATTCAGCACTCACTGAGCAACCTAATGTATTTCCAAAGTTGGCCTCACTTTGAGCAGGGGATTGGACCCAATGACCTCCAGAGGCCCTTTCCTACCAAAATCTATGATTTTATATGAAAAATTACTGTTATCTTATTCAAAATAACATCTTTAAAAAGCAACTGCTTAGATCAGAAATGGATGTGACAGATTTTCTTCCCATGTACATTGACTCAAGAGAGTTGTGAGCATGTGAGAACTGCCCATCAAATGTAGAATAATTGATATTCTTATGCTTAATTGATGGGAAATGAGTCATTGTAAACAAAAATAGTTGGAAATGCAAATTATTTCTTATGAACTAAACTTCAAAACCACAAGGCCATATTCTCTGTAGGCATGATTATATTGAAATTGTCTGAAAATAATATGGTCCACTCATTCCACTACATAAGTGCTCTTTGTGCATTTCAGGGGTGCGGGGGGTGTTTTGTTTTGTTTTTTGAGCCTGTGATCACTTGTGATCTCCACTAGATGGACCTCATGAGATGTTAAAGATATCTTACTGGTCTAACTGAATTGTTCAGCTGTATACAAAACACTTTCCCTTAACTGTGCAAGGTTTTAAAAAGTGCACTCAAATTCTTTTCTGTACTGTTGAGGGTATATTGGAAAAGTAATACAACTGCTATTTTTAGCGAGGTCTCATGATGAAGTAGAGGTATGCAGTTGCACTGTCCATCCATCAGTCTTTACCCCAGCCCCTTTAACTTCTAAAAACATTGGCCAGTTACAACGAAGTTTAACAGAATTAAAAACCTGAAAAATACTGGGGGATAGTATTCACAAAGGCACATCTGAGCACAGGGAGATTGCTCGTTTTTTAGTCTGTGGATGGGAGACCCCAGGGGACATTCAAAGCAGACAAAGTGATAGGAATTGAGCATTCCAGGAGTGTTTCTTCTTTCCATTGGGTAAAGAGCAGCATAGGGAGAACAGCTAAAGATACCTTCAGTGAATACCACCCAAATTTCCAACAGTAAGCCAGCACAGTATGTGGCCCAGTGACTGCGTGCAGTCTCCAAACTACTTGATTGCTTTGCCCACTCGTAAGCTGGCACTAGACAGCTGGCAGCGAGCATGTGTGGCTCTGAAGTAGCCACAGTTTTCTGCCTCTTACCAGCCTGAAGTAGAAAGAAGGCTAGGATTCTTGTGAAGGAGGGAGAGCTTGAGGACAGAGCTAAGCATATTGCTGCGTAACTAGAAGRTGGTTAAGTCGCATTAGTAATATAGCTCACAGGCCTCATTTGGAGTTAAAAAACTGCTTTTGCTCTAAGTTACCCTAAAAATATTTTTCTGTTTATTATATTTTTCAACATTGTTTTAATATATTTTATACAACACTTATCAGTGCAAGTGTATGCACCACTGCTAAATTTAAGTGCTAGCTCCATGGATCATATGCCAAGCTAGTTTGTAGTTAACAGTGGGTCATCCAGCTTTCCCAAATTAAAGAAATGTTACTCCACTTAAGATACTTTTCTCTGCTTTCTGTTTTACCCTTTTTGTACATCTTACACTTGGGCTATCGTTATATTATTGTTAAAATTAATAAATGTTTTATTAATAGTCAATTTTGTTGATAGATGTAATAAACAGTATGTTGAAATGCCAGTTATGATGTTACATATTTCTGTGAAAAAGTCAACAAGTTATAAAATTGCAATAAGTAGAAAAGAAAATCTTTGGATCAAGTAATTGGGTAATTCAGATCTTGGACTGATATTCATGCAAGTCAAACATATAAAGCTGTACAAAATTACTGTTACCTAGAGGGCAAGTTAAACGCTAAATGTCAACTTTGGTCCTGCGCAACGCACCTGCCATTATTCACCAATTTTTTCTACAATTGTCCTTATTTTCAATATCGCTCTGTATATTCTTACCTTCCATTCTTATATATTAGTTTTATGCAAAGTTTAGCACTATATTTGTTATTTCATTCCAACGCTGAGCAGAAGAGAATCAAAAGTTAGTCCATCCACTATTTGTATTGATTCTATTCACCATCTTGCAGCAACTTAGTAGAAGTCTATACAAACAATTTTACCTACCTGTTTTTTGATTGTTTTCATGCTTCATAGAGATCCTTTCAACAAAGCTGGGAGAGAATAGAGTCTTTGTAAAATTTTACTGTTGAAAGACTTTTTAAATGATAGTATTAGAAACTCTTGCAGAGAATTTTTTTTCCTTAAAAGTGTATGTGCCATTTTATGCTGTCTCATCAGGCAGAATTACCAATTATCAGTGTATTTCTTCTGTGTTTTTTTCCTTCTAGTAATATTTTGAGCAGGACACTCGGATGCTTCTGGATGTCAAGCACTATTAGAATGTCTTGCTTTACTTTTTTCTCAGCAAATCCTATTTGCTTTGTTATTATCACATAATAACTCTTTTCCTCTTACTTTCAAGAAATCCTTCAACTGTATATACACTTTTACTATTAAAAATGTAGGAACTTGTTTGCTAAACATGAAAATACATTTTTACCTTAACAGTTTATCTATGGTTGTCAAATTTAGTAGTTTTTAATGAGAATGACAGTGAACTTAATTGTCATTCTTTAGAGGGCCAGATCCTTAACTAGTATAGAAATGACAATCAAGTTATACTGGTTAGGAACTGGTCCAAAACATCAATATTCCGCAAGATGGGAGTCCTTATTTATTCTTTTGAAGACTATCTGTGTTGGTAAAGAAGCAATATGATCTGGTACATAATGATTGCAATCTCTTCCCTTCCCAACAGTCCCTGGAAAAAAAGAGCTTTAAGAAACGTGTTCATTTCCTGCAATAAGTAGTCATTTAATTAAAGAACAAAAGTAACAGGAATCAAAAATGCTTGCAGCTGTGTTTGTTAGACATTATATAAAAAAGAATGAAATTATAATACATTAAATTAGTTTTTAGAACATGAACTTAAGTGTTTTACAAACTAATCGTGGTAAGTTCAAAATGTCTTGTCAACATAATACTGAATGACAGTGTGTCATGTCCATTTATGTCAGAGGCCTTGGAATGGTAAAGCCTGTACATGCACAGCATCTCCTTTTCCAAGATAGACTGCAAAACAGTTTAAAACAAGTGTTAAAGGAGAGTAGTAGGTTCCTTCAAGTAGCTTTACTTCAATCTTTTTCAGCRGATCCTCCCACTCCACAGGCCATCACTCTTCTGGTTTCAGAGTGAAGTACATCCTCTGGTGTTTCCATCTGTGAATGCTGCAGAGATTTCATCTGCAGAGTCCTCCTTTCACACAAACATCAAGGTATCCTGGACTGAACTTTAGGGAAACACTTCTATATTCCCTGATATGTGTTCAGCAGCAATATCAAAAAGTAAAGACAGATTCTTCTCAGAAGAAAATTTCTATGGCCTGTGAAATCTAGGAGAAATGAAGAGACATTTTTCAAACCACTTCGTGAAATTTTCAAAAAAAAATAGAATTTTTAAAAGCAGTTAATGTTGCATTAACAAAAATAATGCTTGTTTAAGCAAGCATTCTGTTTAAATGTGCATTAACAGTACTGAAGAATATTAGCAACTATAAGCCTTAATTTTTACAAGTATAAATTTTCACTTGTATGCCACAGCTATAGTGCAGTTACAGTCCTCAGGTTCCAGTCTAATCAGTTTGCAGTTACTTTAGAGTGCAAATGCAACTATATGTGTGGGGKTTTTTGTTTGTTTGTTTTAGGAATTAGGCCACAGTTTGTCACTGTTGTTAGTAGTAATCTTTATTGTGCCATGATCTTGTTATTTTATAAGAATTAAGCAATGTTGAGCTGATGCTTTGGAAAATAGAAAGTACTGTTGGTTTAATATATATTCTTTTCTTAGATTCTGTCCTAACACTAATTGTAAATTGTAAGGCTGTTTAATTCTAATATCCGGACCAAATTCCAAAACATGTTATTTTAATACACTTAATTAAACTCCTCAGGTAATTTCAATTGGGTAAGGCAACTTTCACTTCTGCACTTAATCTGCAGCCACCCCTTTTTTTTCTATATTTCTTTCTATCAGTCCAGTGATTTTTTTGTCATAAATATTGCGCATGAGCCCTGTAATGTCAAAAGAACCCTGACAACTGCATAAACAATCTAGAATTATATAATTATAACATTTAGATTAACCTACATTGCATTTATGACTCAAGGTTATTTGCCTAGATCATCCTTTCATTGAGCATCCAAAGCTCGATTACAATCAATCATCAGATTCATTCCATGTTCAGAAACGAATGTGGAAACAGGGTCCCCAGCATGGCTGACGTTGAGCCTTCCAGAACGTGAGACTGGACACCAAGTTCTTTAGTATAATGTTAGGCAGCTTATTTTAACACCAAGCCCACCTGAGAGGGCTTACAGTTATGGTAAGAGTGGACTGTGCTCCTAGCCACTCCTAAAATTATGTTTTAAGAGCAATTGGACTAGCTAGAGAGACCTAATAGAAATTATAGGAAATAATTGGTTGTTATTTAAATACTTTTTTTCTGTAAGTAACAAGGTCTTTGTGCAAGTAACTTAATGCTTGTGGAATCAGCTTCTCTCTTGCAGTTTTTCCCTCTTGCCAAATCCTGGTGTTTTCATGCATGTTATGAACGTGCATTTAGATTTTCACGGACACAGTAGCTGTGATCAGTGTTGGCACATGAGGCTTTCTGCAAGCACTAGATTCATACCCGCCCTCATGGTGGCCCAACCACTCAGAGAGCAACAAGTGTCCCAGGCAGTAYTCTCTCTTGACTTCTCTGCTAGACTGCTATTTAGTGTGCTTTGTGGGGTTGCACTCCTTCCAACAGCACCTGGGCTGACATTCAAATGATATTGAAATCTACAGGCTGAATCCACTAGAGCAAATCTATTATGTGTTTACTTATGGGTGTTGTGTATCTCTTATTACAGTATGAAGAATTTTGTGTTGCTTAGCACTGAAGTTGTGATGTTTGTGATACTGAGACTACAAACTCGCACGTATTTAACTCAAGTATCTTCATATAGTGTATTAAGTTATTCACCTGCTTTAAACCACATCATATTTTTCTGTGTTGTATCCTACATTTAATTTTTTGTTACAGCTTTTAAATCTTATTTAAGCATGCTGACTGATGTTCTCGAGAAGGTCTGGRGGGTTCTCAGTAGATGCTAATCTAAGCAAAACAATTCAGAAAAGCCGTATTCTGAATGGAGAGAGAAATGCTTCCATTTTCTTTTAAAATAAAGCTTCCTGTGCATATTCTGCTCCCACTTCCACATGTGAGAACAAAATCTGCAGATTCAGGACTCAAAGTCTGTTTTTTAGCAGGCAATGGAAATAAATAGCTGGAAAACTTACCTTGTCAAATGTTTGCTTGATGCATGTACCTCCATTTCATTACTTTTGTATTCATTTAGCTCTTTACGAATTGCTGCCTAGAAGTTTAAAATGAAAGAGGGTTAACAAATAATTTTGTATTTATTAGCATCATAAAACACCAGACTTGCAGAGTGGAATAGGAATTTCGTAAAGTAGAAATAGTAGGTACTGGGCACAGTAAGGTATATGATGACCAGTAGAGACACTGAAAATTTAGGTTATACAGATTGCTGATATGCTATTCATCATTCGTTACTGATTGCTGACATGGTCACCTCTGCCTAGAAGTAATTCTGAAAGGGGCATAAAACCACAGTGCTTATTGTCTTACATTTAATATGATTACAGTTAAAATTAGTAAAGATCAAGAAAGATTGCCCAGAAATTGGTAAATGGGCTTTTGTACAATTTTCAGTGTGTATCATTTCTGAATAAAAATCAGACTGTGTTTGCCTTATCACAACTTGTGTATATGAGGTGGGATTCTGTTGTCACCTATATCCATGGGATTGCACAGTCATAAGGGAAGACATATTTTCTCTCTTGGTGAGTAATGCCAAAAAATTCAAGGCTATAAAAATGAGATCCCTGTTTAAATGACAACTGCTAGTGAACAGGAACATGCTGGGTTGCTTTCACAGATTCTTAAATATTTGGTACTTTGTARTTTAGCCAAATAGGCATTTTATATATATATATATATATATATAAATCATTTTTATGATAGCATGTCTTGGTCAGTGTGGTGGCTGCATAACAACCAATCATAACATGGACAGAGGAGAGGTTAAATGTCCCAGTCATTAATACAACATAATATTTAATTACACTGTTACATACAGAATCTAATGTATCATTATATACAAAGCAAGTAGAAAGCAGTGATGGTTCATCTAAATTATGTCAATACCTTATCTGCTGCTGATAGTCTTGTCCATGGTTTATCTGCTCGTCTGTCATAGTCCTGTGCTTTAGCCACTTCCACATAATCACTGAATCGAATCAGGATTTTTCTGTCCCTTAGTTCATCAACTGTAGGTCTCTGGTTTAGCTGTATTAAGAAGTTTTGTAAAATAAAACTAATGTTAATAACAAACATTTCAATAAAATGTGCAATATTTTGCACTTCCCATCTTAGCTTTATATGTGTTTATGTATATGTAACAAAAAAAAAAGAAAAAAAAATACTATTAGAAATTGATACATTCCCAGGAAATATTCAATTCTTCAGAGTATTGTTAGGAGAGTAATAATGATTTAAATGGAGTTGCAGGCTAATGCACAGTGGCTCTATAATGGACTAAGGAGGAAAATATTTGAACCTGGAAATTGATAAAATGCTTTTGCAATATGTAAAGGAGTCATAATGAATTACACTGTAGGGGTTGTCAGCTGTAGTCARTGGTAGATTTTCTGTTTAAGGTTTTCAGGACTGGTCCCATTGTAAGAATTTCAATTTGGGCTTAGCAAGTTATCATAATATTTGGCTTATAATTCCAGTAGGGATTCCTAGGAACGGAACAATAACAAGAGCTAGTTCTGATTCTGACAACACCTTGAGTGCAAAGAGAAATTTATTGCAGGAGCACACTTGCTTCTCAGCAGGGAGTCAGCTCTGAGACTGACTGCTACAAAGAATGAAGAACTGCTTTCCTAGCAATATAGTTGCAAAATAGGCAGTATGCAAGCAGATATCCATTTGCTGATTTAAGGTCTGTATGTAAATATTCTGTCATTCCTCATGCATCTGAGAGATGGTAGATACTTTTAAAGTTTGTTTTACTAGGTACCACTATCTCAGAGACTGCTGAGGATATATGTTAAGGGATGTTTGTGTAATAATGAATAATAATGTAATAACCTCTGTGTAATGAATAATAATGTAATAACCTCTGTGACTGGTTGATGTTGTAACTACTCCAGGTTCTTTCTTATTATCTTTGCTGAACTTCTAAAACTAATAGAAAGTATTGCAAGATTTTACCTTTCTTGTCAGTCTCTGTTTGATTTCCCTTCTTTCTTCCTGTTCCGTTTGATCATTTCGTTCTGCAGAGAATATTTAAAAAAAAAGATTATTTTCTTCATGAGGAAGATTGGTAGTTTTCAAAGCTCCACGCGATAAAAATTATAGCACAGAGAAATCAGTASCTAGTTCTTGTCCATATTGTTAGCTCAGTACGTCTCTCTGGGTCTCTGCTAGAACGTACAGTTACTTTTCAGTGAGGACCAAATATCTGTGCCAATGTCAGCTTTCCTATGACCTAACCTCCCATTTCAAAGAGATTTAATAACCAACAGCAGCCATGCCAGCTCTTCAGATAGATAAATTTTTGAAGGAAAAATCAAAATATTCCATAACTAATCATCATTTTTTATCTTCCATGCTGTTGAAGCAATTATGTTGTTACAGATGCTGAAAAGACTTATTGCAGCAGCTTCAGGGAAAGTATATTCTTTCCTGTATAACCTTATTCTCAGGCTACATATTTAGAGGGTCACACTGACACAATAGTTATCTATGACTTGCATGCTTTTTTCCTCTGCTATTCAAGATATGTCACTTAGCATTAGAATCTCTTTATCCTCATAGATTTTCCTTTTGTAATGTTCTCTTCTAACCTAAGCCAGCTTGCTTTTGTGTGTTGTGCCTATTAACATTCAAGCCGTGATAACTCCTACACACTGGATCCAAAAATAGACTAGACTGCTGTAACACTGTGTGAAATATATCCTTTGCCTTGGGATATGAGTTAATGGCATTTCTATTTCTAGTACTATCTGTTACTAAATTAAGACTGGAGCCCATGACCTGAACAAAGCTGAAGACCCAGACGAAAATGTTTAACCATTCTGAGTTTCTCTAGATACTACTGTGAAGTGTATTATACCACTTGCACTAGATGTTCTCAATGCTAAAGCACACATATGATTTTTAGTATGCCTTAAAAAGAAACTAGAGCAGGAGATGAGTTTCCAGAAAGGATATTTTTAGTAATGAATTATTTTTCTCCTTTATTTTTACACTCAGGTTACACTGAAACACAATTGTAAGTGTCTATTTAAAGTAACATAGTAGAACATAGCCACAACTGGGTATAGTAGAAATGTAAATTGAATGAATCTAAAATGTTACAATATGCTACATTACAATTCAGTGGCAAGGCATACAAATTTAGAACAGAGAATATAACATGTAAAGTTAATGATCAGTGGTGACCAGTGATGATCTGTTATTTAGCTCTGGAATGTTTAAAAGCACACATTAGGCTTTAAAAAGTAGAATGATGTAGAGATTACCCTCAAGAAGTTACTAGTATGCTTAACTCAGTTTTAATTCACCCTTTTTACAGTTGATATTCCTATCTGTATTTATTTTAAGAGAATTTTCTGTCCCTTTCAGAATGTGACTGTGTTATGCAACAAGAGAATTCCTAAAGAAAAAAACCCACGAATATGTGTTCCTGACCAAAAAATGCTCTTCAAAATTTTAATATGCTAAGCTTATATAGTGGCCCATTTCTATGAGACATTCACTCAGGGTTAGAGTTTATTCCCAGCTTAAAGAAAATGCCAAATGTGGAAATACAAGAAATACTTTTCTAGGAAAAATAAAACAAGATTTGATAAGAAATACTACCAAGGGCATTACAGAGCGCAAGCATAATTACACAGAGAAAACAGAGGTTTTCCCATCAGCACCACTCTGCCTACACTCGGATCCATTCATTAGTGAGGGCTGGCTGTATAAATCTCAGTACAGATATGCTCCCAATTATAAAGTGACATGCGCAGTACTGTAATTCATTTTGCTACTTTGTGAGTTATTCAGGGAATTCTTAGCAGTGTGTGACCCTGAAGCAATTCCTAGTGTTAAGAATGAGCCAGGAATTGCACAGTTTAATTTAAGAGAAGCTGCCTTCTTGAATGTAAATGTCAGCTTTCTGTTGAAGAATACGTGTGAACASCTGGGTGTTGATTTTAGTTCATATGGTTATTATGCTCTATGGTGAACCACCAATGTTTCTGTACTTAAAGCAAGAGGACTTAGAAGATCAACAAAATTGTAACAAAGCATTGGCTTTATGTTTTCTTTTAAAGTATTGCTTTTATCTCAGAAATCTCTCTCTGACGGAAATAAGAACCATCACTTATTTTAATCTTGTTGAGATTTGTTTTAAAATAACATAATAGCAGTACTTAAGCACTTGGAATATGCATCTCATTTTGAAAGGTTTGTGCAAACATGAATTATTAGTCCTTAAAACATCTTTTGGGGTAGCATTACCTCCATTAGCAGTAGGTATTATGAACATCAAAGATGTTGGGAAACTTAGGACCAACTGTACAACCTGGAGGACATTATAGTGATTTCAGTGAAGTGTATTTTTAGTTATGTCTTTGCGAGGTCATACCCAATCCAGGTGTTTTTTAAATTCCATGACAAGAATGTCAAATCCTTATTAATAAAAGGAGAGAATATTAATTTCCAAATTCACTCAAAGCTGAGTCTGGAGTTGTTGCCGCTGTCCAGCATTGTAAGATTGCTACTGACACAACCAAGTGATGACCTTAGTTCTTTATAAGATACCTAGCTTTTTATATAATGGAGAGGATAAGTTATATAGAAGTAAGTGGCTTCTGATCTCAGCTGAACCTGTATAAAGCCTGAGCAACTGAGCTGAAATCAATAAATTTGCTCCATGCTGAGAGGTCTTTAAATAAGTTACAAATCTAGACCAGTATGTTTAGCTGGCATTCGGGACATATCTTTAATTCTGCTTTATCTCTTCCACTTTATCTCTCTCTAAGCTCATTATATGAATGTATTCAAGCCTTTTTATTATTAAAGCTGGTCAGTTTAACCCAGATTAAGGATGTAACCAGCATACTTCAAAAAGTAAACATGAAGGAACAGATTTTTTTCAGAAGAGATCAGCTCTTTCTTATCCAAAAAAACCCAAAGAAACAGAATTTCAAAGGAGATCTTAGGCACTGACTCTTAAAAAATCTGGGCCCACATGTTTCAGAATCTTGGGTTAATTCTTTTTCTTTCTTCTGGTAGATGACAGGTGAAGTTAGACCAAGTTCACCCATATTCTTTTCAAAGAATATATCCTGTTTCTCATTTAGCTATGTGCTGGTGTCAAATACACCTAATTTAACCATGTGCAAAGTATGCRTTAGAAGAGTATGGCAAATTCTTGTAAGTAAGTTGACTATAGAACTCCTTTGTGTTAAAACTGAAATGAAATTCCCGGTAACTTCAATGACTATAGCATAAGGTCTTTTCTATGAACTACTGAAAGAAAAAATGGGTATTCTGAAACCATTTGGTTATGTTGCTGCCTTCCTCTCAGGTAGTGGTATTTGCCTAATGTATTTGCCTGTCTAATACTGCTTGCTTTTAGAAGAAGCTTATTTCCTAAATAATTTTATGTTAAAAGAAAAAACAAAAAAACTTCCTGAATCCAAACCATTTGTAAAAAGTAATTTTACTTTCCTTTTTTTTTTTTTGTTTTTAACTAAACTATTGTCAAGGCAATGTTCTGTATTGAACACCTGTCAAACACCTGAAGAAACCCTCGGATGAAGAATATCACTCTAAGTTCTGAGATATTAGATCTTAAGTAACACAAGGTAGATAATTTTGTTTCTAATGAATTATAATCATTTTAACATTTAAATCTGAATTAAATACCAAGGCAGTGTTGTTTGTATGACATAAACATATATGGCATTATGTTTTATGCTTGTTCAATGAGAAACTATTTTTCACATCATTCTGGTTTTGACTTTCAACACCAAACAGACCATGAAAATAATAGCAGCAATATAGTTTTCCTTAAAGCAGATGGCCTTCCCCTTTCTCCTATGTGAGACCCATACAGAGACAGTTTCCAAGCTCTCTGTCCTTCACCTAACTCAGAGGATTCCCGATGCATCTAAGGAAAGGGAATATGTTCATCCCCTGTCTGATCACCAGGTAAGAACACCTATCTTCATGGAAAAAAGTTTCTGCTTTGCATTTATTTGAAAGACGTTGAACAACAGTCCCCAATAGCAGAAAACTGTAAGTGGCCTGGAATTCTCTCTAAAAGCTCTAATATCTCCAAACGATCTCTCTTTGACTTGYCTTTGGGAAGGTACTTAATGATATGACTAAATGCATTTGCTAGGAAAATCACACCTCTGCAAGCATGCTTTGTCCATTTCTCTTTAGCCTTGGTGGTGTTCAATGTTCGGTTTGCCATGATAGTCCAAGTCTTGTAAAATGACAGTCCAAATTCTCATCACACTGCATGAAACTTGGACTCTACTCCCTTCTCATACATCCAGAACAGTGTATTTACTATAAAAATATTTGAAAGCCTATATTTGGACAAGTCCTATAATATTCCTGTAATAAATTGCATGCCTTTATCAAAGTGTAAATTCTGATTCCTGCAATATTTGAAACCTAGGACATGCACAAAATGAAAACTTCTAGTTACAGAAAATAATCCCAAAAATGGATGAATTTGTCTATTGAAAAAGAATATGTTATAGGAATGTAGTCACTGGTCTAAACAAGTGTAAAGAAATACTTTAAGGAAAAAAAATACTCACGTTTAAGTATATTTCTTCTTTCTAGCTCCTCAACAGCAGGTCTTTGGCTGAGTCGCCTGCGGAAAAACACCAAAATCACATTTTGTACCATGCCTGTTCTTTGAAAAGTCTGCAGTGTTCTGAGTTCTGGTTGGTGTTTTCCTCACAGGGGAAAATACAAAATCCCTCTCCAGTACTCAGGAAAAAAAGAAGAAAATCCTGGCAACAGGATGCTTTATTGTTTTATTTTTCCCAAATGTCAGCAATGCAGGTAGAAGTTCTCCTCTAGTTTGCCCTGCTGTCAGTGAAATGCTTTCTTATAGCATGCATCCTTTTTGCAATACTTTCCAGACAGTCAGTTGAAAGCAGTGCCATCCAGCAGTTAAATTCACTCTTCAGAGGGTATTTAAGGTGGCTATCAAATGAGTTTCATAGTCATCTTCTGTAGCTACCACTGCCTGTATCTTTTAATCTCCCGTAGCAGCAGGTTTTCTTTTTTCTAGTATCACCAGTGATGCATCCTGACAAAATGCAGACTTGCCAGAAATGAAGCTTTCCTGTGGTTTCCCGACTACACATCTAATAGACCAATCCAGCAGCTATCCTCCTGCCTGGTGCATAAAATTCGTGTGCTGCTCACAGCCTCGTGCTGTCTGAACAGAGTGTCTTATGCAGTTTCACCTCCCCTTTCAGTAGTGCTGCCTCAGGATTGAGTCTTCAAATCATATGATCAGTGCCCTAGCGATTTTATTCTGCATAATAAATGAGACTTCCCCACGAGACACCGCTCATATCTGCAGAGAATCTCAGGTAATTGAACCCCTCCCCTAGGCGTACACACACATGCTGCATTTGCTGGCTTTCAAGTAATAATCCAGCAAGCAGATCCGAAAGAGTTATGCTGCTTTCTGGCCTGCATTATGGCAACGTTAAGGATTCTCATTGTCTCCTCTCCGACGGATGTTACAAAGCCGGAGCCTGAAGTTCCAGAGGAGAAAAATATTCAAAACAGGGATGACACTGAAAAAAATTGCTCCAACAGTTATCCCTCTACTGCAGATAAAAATAATGATTATAAAGTTATAAAAAAAAATCTATTTATCAAATACACAAGAGATGAAAAATGAAATAATAGATTGTAAAAGAACCAGTAAACGTATCTAATTATAGTTTAGCCATGTTTTTTAAGCCTGACCAAATACACCTTCAGGATCAGCTCTGTATTCATACATCGTCAGAACAACGGCACAAAATGTGAATGCCACTCCTTATCCTTTTTTGATTAATTTCCCTGAGATCACTGTGAAGGCCAAATTCTGCTCTTGTCATTGGTAACCGGAAGGTCTCAGAACCACTCTACCTCATTCCCACCAGGAGAAAAGGCAGTAAACTAGACCCTGAGCTCTTGTACTTGGAAACACCCATACCTAACTCTCCTCCTTCCTACCTAACACTTGGTATCACCTACAATTTTTCTCTGGGTCTCTGGATTTCTCTTCAGAGTAATGGGCCAGATACTCCATCAGTGGCATCTGCAATAATCCCAGCGAAGGGGGAGTGATGCTGGAATGCCCTCCTAAAGGATTTGAACAGGTATTTTTAATTCCTATCACCCCCTTCACTCCTCCCTCCCCACTCATTTCCCTGTGTGTCTCAGAAATCAACTCTCCGGCTAGATTTTGTTTAAAAGAGATTAACATGCTTTTCGCAGTATAAATCAGGGAAGAGTAACTTACTCAGAGAGCTTATCTGCAAATGAAAGGTCCACCCGACCTGCTGCTCACATGCCTCTCTATCTGTATCTTAATGACAACGCTTCCATGTGGGATTTATGGATTCTCCCAGAATCCGTACATTAGATTTCAGAGGCCCTGTAAACTGGGGGATTAAAAGCCTAACTGAGAATGGTTAAAGCAGTATGAGAATATATGTTATAAGAATTCTCTGTATATTTTTATATATATACCTGTATACACACAGGTTAYAGTATTTATTGTGGTTAATTATTAAAATCTCGTTTCCCTTTCGACACTGATAACTATACGGTGGGTGCTCAGGACGGTAACATAGGTCTGTGCGCACCCTCAGCTTTATCCACAACAAAAGGCAAATGCAGGAAAAGATGCGAATGCATACGCACTTAAACACGAAGGAGAGGGAATGACATTTTTGATTTTGTGTTTTTCAGAGATATGGACCACATTTTCCAGCTTTTTATCACAAGCATGAAACTAGAGGTGGTCTTTCTTAAAAATAAAGTCCTAACGGGAATTCAGAAGCTGGGGATAGAATGAAAACACCAAACCCAGTGAAGATCATCATAAAATGATGAGACATGACGAGTCCAGTGATGTCTGCTGTTACTGAGGTGCAGGGACATTTTGTTTCTATCTGTTACATGATTTGTCCTATTCAGAAGAACCTTGTGTCTGCCCGGAAACCTGCCTTTGGTCCGCTCGTCCACAGCGAGAGCAAGGTCCTGYGCAGCATCCAAGCCCCTTTGGGCCCTGTGCTCACAGGTGAGAGGGAAGCGGAGAGCCAGCAAGGGTGAGTGACTCCAGAGGCCTCCTCCACCAGCTGATGATCGTGATGAGGGGACGCAGGTGGGAGCATGGCCCCGCCAGGCCAGCAAGGGCTTTGGGAGCTCGTCTGCTCTCAGCTCTGTGCAAGAAATCGGCCTYGGAGTGCTGAAGCTTGGTCCTTTTCCCCTGAATCAGAAGCTGTGGAAGAGCTGCCTCCTGCAGGAGGGTTTTCCTACGGCTGAAGACCAGCTTGCCGCGCTTCCTTGATCACCCCCRTACCAAGAAGCAGGCGTCTGTGCTGCAGGCAGTTGGGGAGGCTGCGCAAGGAGGCCCTGCCTGCGAGCGACGCGGACGAGAGCGCAGCCCGCAGGGGTGATGAGCGGGTCCGGCCCGGCCGGCGGTCCCCACTGTGCCCCCTCGGGAGAGGGGGAAAGCTCCTCCAGTGCCCGTCCTCCACGATACTGCCCTGCTCCCTTGAAACTCGCCTTYGCCTGGGCTCTGAGTAAGCGAAGCACAAATGTGTCCCTGGAGTCAGGGGCAGCTGCAGGTTACCTTTGTCCAAAGAAAAGGTTCCTCTTGAAGGGAGCTTTTTAGCAAGGAATTTTTTAGACTGGTTCATGCTTCTACTTGAAAGAATTGTACTCTGGGCACAGTGGGTTTCTGCTTGCTCTCCTGAAGTCCAAGTGTTGTGTTTTGGAGGCTTATTCCTTTTTTTTCCTTTTTTCCCACAAAATCCTGCCACTTTCAAAACCAGAAAATGTTCCCCTTGTGCTGAGCTCTGTGCCTTTCTTCAAAAAGAGGGTGTCCCGTTCTGCAGAAAGGCGGTGCAGAAGCTGCCATGGGCTGGGGAGCCAGGGGCTTGGCCTGGGAAGTGGCCTCCCATTTCTTCTCCCCGACTTGTTTGCAAGGGGCAGGTTGTAAAGCGATGGAGACAGAGGCTCTGGAGAGGCAACGTTCGCATCTCTCCTATGTCTAAAGAAAGCAAACCCCAGCAGCACAGGCATTAAAAGCAGACTTTGCATCACAGCAGGGGACCTGGCTGGGCACTCCTGGAGGACGAAGCGGGCACCAGCCCAGGAGCAACCTTCACGAAGGCTAAAAACTGAGCCTCTGGCGGACTTTGGATGATCTCCAACAGCTTTGCACGGAAAGGATTTTGGTTTAAAGACCGCAGGCTCTTTAGAAGCAGGGACGTGCAGCCTTGCAGAGGCCTGACGCCAGCACGAAGCTGCTACGTGGGCTGCGAGGAGCTGCCTGGACCRTGGAGGCTGCCCGGCCCCACGCAGGGAAGACGGCGGAAAGGTGAGTCYGGCGGGACCTGCCGGCCTTTGGTCTGTGTTTCTGTTGCTCCTTCACCCCGGGATGCGCCACCCCGGAGGCTGGCTAGTCTAGCGAGGTGACTACAAACTCCTGTGGGACAATTAACGTAAAGCGCCGTCTCTGTCACGTTGCGGTAATACTGTCGTGTCGTTTGAATTAAATTTAGATACCTATTTCTAGCTGCTGGAAAGAGCATCCAATTAATACTGTTGTATTCTTGGGGGATATTAAAATCTAGGTTTGGGCATTTTTGCACTGTCTATGAGGCAGGGAATGCACCCTCTGAGCGCTTCCACAGAACGAGCCATTTTGGGGCATATCTTGAAAACTTTCTTGAAAACTCTCAAATAACTTGCAGGCAAGTCCCATCTCTGTCCTAGTCTCCCTTAGTGTAAAAGCRTGGACTATCGCTGACGTTGCCATGGTCATTCACATTAACAGAGTATCCAGTCTAAGAATGTGCTTCGCCGCTAGCTTGCACCAGAGAATGCTAAAAATAGAAGTAAGGGGAGCTTGATCCACAGGACATCAGTTTAGCCAACTCCAGCTGGCTTAGGAAAACTGAGCAGAACTGGAGGCACCAAAGTTGCTTCCTTATAAATGGCTCTTGGATACAGTTCAGAGAGAGTTTGCTGTATATGCATAAGTGATGCTCCAAGTCTGGATAGAGACCAAAGGGTCAAGTCAAAATCTGAATATTTTCTCATGGTAAAAGAGTCAGTGTGAATTCCTGGGGGCAGTGGGGAACTGCCGTTTCTAGAGTTCAGAAGCAACGAGGCTTACTTACTACCATTGCTCCATGCAAAGCAGACACAAGTCTTCAACCTCGAGCGTTCTTCAGCTATTTGAAGTTTTGAGGGGATTCTGGGTTTGTTTGGGKTTTTTTTGTGTTTTTTTTTGTTTTGTTTGTTTTTCTTTTCCCCTGTAATTGCTTGGGTAATTTGGGTTCCAGCAGATAACAGAACAAATGTATACGTTTTGATCTCTCGGAAGCCAAAGACTTTGCCGACTCAGGTTTCCTGTGCTGTGTTGTTCCTGAGGGTGAGAGGAGCAGGTTGTTGCCTGTTAGCTCAGTCACCTGTGGTCTGCACCAAGACCATGCAGGCATGGCTGTGTGCACTCCTGCTCTCGAGTACGTTGGGTGCTGAGAGCCTGCACGTGGCCTCAGGCTGGTTTTTCTTTGCACGTGTGACCACATGATTCCTGTGAGATTCATGCATGCTCCGTGCCAGCTCCAAGGGGGGTGAGACTTGATGTGTTTCCCTTGACACACGTGTGCGGTGCGTAGTCATGGCAAAACAGGCTGCCCGGGGAGATAACGAGCACTGCCCCACCWGCCCGATCAGTGGGAAAGTCTCCACTGGCTCGTCTGGTGGAGGAGGCGCAGCCCTCCACCACGGGATTGCCAGTTTGACACCCAGCGAGGTTAATGTGTTGGACACGTGCTCACGGGCAGGCGCTGGAGCCAGCTTGCAGGGGAAAACCACTAATTGCTTGTCCCCTCTGGAGCACGGGCACGTGTTTGTGGGCCTGATGACTCTCACGTGTGCCTGTGACTGTCAATCAATAGATTGATATTTACTTCACACAGTCAGATTGTCTCCGTCACGTTCAAGGCAATGAACGGTCTTAGGGCCAGCTTTACACCAGGGTTGACGATATTGGACTGTTACAGGAGACTGAATCCTCAGCAGTCAAAGGGTTTGCCTGTGATTAGGATTCAAGAAGCTGCTATGAGGCAAGGCRCTGAAATGTCTTACAAGCAGGAGACCCTGCCAAGTTCCCTGTCCTCATATTTAGGAGGCTGTTAATCTTCGCAGCTTCTGCCCTGCCCACTGCAGGGACTGCATCTCAGCAGAGGTGTGCCAGCTCTGGCTTTGCAGGTACGGGCATAGACTAGCTCATCAGAGACAACCTGGGAACAGGTACAGCCCACCTGTACACGTACGGGGCTCTGCTGGCTTTCAGCCCCCGGGCCAGGCCCTCCTTTCCAGCTCTTCTAGTCGGTCTGCAGAGGCTCCATCCCCGGTGCAGCAGACCCCAGCGGGCGTTCAGCAGAATTCACTGCAAGAAACGCTGCGCTCTTTGTTCATGGGATTCTTTATCTGTCTCCCGAATGTATTCCTTTGCTTCCCAAATGTATTTTTGCACAGTGTCTGTTACATGGTAGCTGTATGATGGAGTTGACTTAAAACTGCTTTTCTGTTGGGTTTGTAGTGGAAGCCAAAAAACATACTTTGGAATCCTTTCTCTGCCCTTCCRTAGTTAGGTCCATGTGCAACTAATAACCTTTCAAAAAGGGGGGCAGGGGTTGAGCTGGACACGTGCGTGTGCCCATGGGCTCTGCGCTGACAAGTGAGCGATCAATCCAGGCTYCAGTAAGTGAGCTGCAGCCAGCAGCGATCTCATTGATTTTTCTCTTGTGACAGGTAGTTTTGCAGATGGAATTGGGGGGCTTTGGTAGGGAAGGAGGATCCCGCTTGCAGACGAGCTCAGTCCTGGGTGCGAACAGGCAAAGGGAAGAGAACAGGGAGGGCCATGTGCTGGCTCCGCACAAAGCATCTCGTGTCTGCTGCTCGTCAGGAGGGAAACGCTCTGCTTTTTGAGTTGGCATCTCTGTTATCAGCACATCATGTACAATTCAACAAGGAGTTTATTTTCATCCTTCCTATAAGTAGCTGTGAGGAGAGCGTGTGCCAGGGCTTTGACTCACCCACGCACTGCACTGTGACAGTGCGGTGCTGCTTACAATGTACAATTATGGATAGTAGTAAATCCTTGGTAGGAGGGACTTGCCTTTTAGAGTCTTTGCTCCGTGCAAAATTAGAAGGCAGGCACTGAGACACACACTCTTTTTTAACCCTAAGGTAATTTTGGAGCATGTAAAAAGTGGTAGCTGGGTGATGCGCCAGCAATTCCCGTAATAGGATAAGAGCAGTTGCTGCCATTCTCTGATGGTAGGAGGCAAGAGAGCAGTGTGGAAAGAAGGGTGATTGGCGTGATAGATTCTGCCAGTTACATGCAAAAACTTTACTCCTTTAAAATTACCTGATATTTGTGTCTATTTTTCCCCATAAGCTATTTTTGCATCCAAATAAGAAAACTGCCTTTGTGTGTCCAATAGAAGATACTAAATGTATGCAGAGGCCAAATATGGTGCCTTAATTACATATCTTACTCATTTGTTTGGCCTTTAGTTCTGTCTGGAATTCAAAGCTGCAAATCAGCAAGTGTTCAATTAATTATGTTGACCCTCACTGTCCCAGGCAATTACAGTTATCCGTCACTATAATTTCTATAAGGATAGAAGTCCTACAATGAGGAGTTCGGATTTCAGTTGGAATAAAACTGCATACTTGCCCACCATGACCCTGATACCACAAYGCCCTGTCCCCGAGTGACCCATATCCTTGCGACAGATTTGCTCTTGCATAGTGTTACTTAGTGATAAGCTCTGTGTGGGATAAAATACACTAACAGAGCCAGTATCTAATTATGTGAGAGGACTCAGATGGAGAAGGCTACAAGGTAATCACTATTTTTCACCACCTGTGAAAGCCCTACTGCATTTGTCCCTTGGTTTCAGAGTTTTCTTAATGGGTGAGGAAGAAAAGCTAGACACAGCTGGGGGGCAGAGCCTGTCTGTTGGTTCAGAGGCTTGCGGCAAAGCTTGGCGAAGGCGCTGAGCGTCCTTCCCTCGCCTCCAGGAGGCTTTCAGACCTCGCCACGTGCAATTGATGACCGTTGGAAGATGTTACGGCACGCTACAGGACTGGGCCGTGGCATAACATAAGGGTCTCGATTTTCAGTTGTGCTATTAGTCAATACACAAGAACTAACATGCCTAAGTTCTGGTGTAAATGTAATAGCCGGTTATTTCAGAACAGAGGATTTCTCCTCTGGCCACACTCTCTCCCTTCCACCTGCTCCCCCAGCCTGTGGTTTAACATTGCTACTGGATAGTGGCTCTGTCCTGTCTGCAACAGAATTACGGCATTTAGTCATTAGGGTGATGAAAGTACAACCGATTATCCAGCCAAAGACGTGCTCTCAGGCTGCGGTTTGACAAGCATTTCTTTTGGTGGCAATGTCAGTGTGAGCAGAGGGACCGCTTGCTCTTGCTTCTTCTTACCTTGCAGCTGGGCAAGGAACTGGTTTGGGGAAATCATCCAAGCTAAATATAGCTCAGCAAGAAACACTGCTGAAAGATATGCTCTTCAAATAACAGTGCCGGTGGTGCAAACTCCCAGTGCAACTCCTGTACCGAAGGCTGATGAGGGCTCAAGGCTGTGCATTAAAATGTGTGTTGAAGGGTCTTCCGACTGAAACCATGCACTGGTTATGGTCTAGGTCACGCTATGCAGGGCACTGACAGTGGTGAATGATGTTTCATTGCAAAGCTAATAGGTTGGATTTTTTTTTTCTTCTGAAGTAGCAGTAAAACTCTTGAGTTCTGTGTTCCCACAGGGAGGGTGGTAGGGAAGAAATCAATGTTTCATGGCTCAGACTCAGGCAGGTTAAGAACAATGTGGATTTGATGTTTTAGGGTGAGGAAATAAAAGGAATGATGTAAATCCTAAAGGTTTAGTTCTTATTGCGTTATGTGTGTATTACCATTTATATTATTTAAATAAAGACATCTGTCACTGCTGAACTGATGCTAAAAACAACTCTGATAGCAACTGCTTGAGCAACAACAGGGAGTTTCCAAGCTGATCCCTAGCAGACCAGAAGCTTATCTTAGGCCAGTGGTAGGGACCTTTGCTTTATCAAGGGACTTCCTAATACTCCTAGTGGAAAAGTAATATGCTCCTTGGTGTTTACAGGATAGTGATATTGTAAAAAAGAAAAAAGTTAGGTCTCAACCTTCCTGAGACACYGAGGCTGGGTTGCCAGCCCTCCTTGAGCCCTGTATGAGACGAAGTGTCTGTAGGCTCATGACTCGTCTTCGTAGGCAGCCAGGAACGCAATTTCTGCCACCACAGACTTGGAGGGAACAGGGGCAGGAGGACACACAGACAGAGGATGCCAGTGGTTCCTCCCTTTCCATTTCATGTTTTATTCAGCAAGAATTTTACATACCCTATATAATAGGTGATTATGCAATTTGGGGAACTCTGCTATATGAGATGTAGTCCAGGAGTCCTGTTGGCTGCAGAGGTTTGCAAGAAAGTTCACTAATAAATAGGTGAGGGCAAGTCTTGAAAGCATGGAGTGATGGCTTTTTAAGGGACCGTGTTAGAGGCAGTATGGTGTGTATGTGTGCTCTGCGTAACTGTGAGGCTGGCCTAGAGCACTAGCTACACTTCAGGGTCCACCAAATAAAGCTGCTGCGTATAGATGGCACTCAGCGTCCCAAAACATCTTGAATTCAGATAGGACGCATACTGTTTCACAGCTAGGTTTAAGATCCTGCAGTGCTGTGCACTTAACCTATAAACAGTTGCCCTACAACCAGATGCCCCTGCAGTGTGCCACTGTGGGATTTGGGTCACTGGGAGAAACCACAGCTGGATTTGCGGAGAGCAGACAAACAAACCACGTTGGTTCTCATTGTTTGTCAGCCTGCCTCTGCTGGCTGCGCGTAAATTCTCCTCCACCCCTCAATTAGTGCAGAAGCATTTGAAAATGGCCATGCTTCTCATGGATGCAAACTGCAGACAATTTCCCCGTGCACTGAGCTCTGGACAACATACTTCTCTGCTCCCTGTGACCTGTATTTATATATAAGGGACCCTTTGGCAACCTGCAAAGCCTTGGAAGTAATAGATACTCATCTGCAGAAATATTTGCCACTTCGAGGTGTTGCTTAAAGCAACAGCAAGGATTTACCCAAGAGTGGATGGTATCAAGCCGTGTGAGCCTACTAACCAGCAGCTTCACGCCCTACCGGGACAGGGCATGCCTTCGTGCTCTGCAGCCCGGCTGCCCGCGGGCTTCACGCCGAGGGATAGCTTGCTTAATCGCCGAAGTAAATCAAGGCAAGCACAGTGCTCTCTTGGCTTTGTGTAATCCCTAAAGAAAAAACTAAATGAAAATGACTCTTGAAATTGCAAATGCTTCTGGGAGAGACAGTCCCTGCGTGACTGCACACCTGCTCTTAAACTGCAGGAATCTCTCTGGGAACGCTCTCACTGGCAATGCGAATACTTTCTAGTTTTCTGCTGTCATTCACCCACACAGTACGTCCAAAAGGATGGGATATCCCTTCCTCCAGATAGCATGTCACCATCTGCTGTGCTATTTTCTGTTTCTCTTGCACACACTATTGTTAGCCCAGCGTTTTTCTGCACAGTGCTAGACCTCCAGATTGCCCTTGTTATTAACCAAGGCTGACCTGGCCTGYGCGCTTGTTGCCCGCAGCATGCTCTGAATGCACATCCTGCTTCTTTACTGCATTGCAATTTTTGTATTTTATTTTAATCTTTTGCTTTTAAAAATACCTCTCTTGAGGTTATCTGTTGATTTTTTTTTCAATGAAAAAAACATTCCTGCCATCAGCATGAAGAGTTTAATGAGAAATTCCATTGAAAATGCAGAAATGGGGCACATGCACTGTGTAAGAGTTGAAGTCCCTTGGTCACAACACCAGGAATAACTTTATATATAGTTATTTCACCAGCAGATCTCGTACTGCTCCAAAGAGCTGGTTTATATGGTTATCCCTATTGTACAGAAGAGGATAAYGTGGCAAAGTGCTTGCTTGGAAAGCCAGACTTGCAGACCTACTCCAAGGATTTATTCACTTCCCACAGCAAACACTATTGTACTGATTTTTGTTTGTTTTTTGTTTTTAAATGGTGCTGTATGTCAGGTTTGTCACACGATGCCAAAAGCATGACACTGAGCATTACATACAGGCTAACTTATCCTAAAATGCAGAGGGGATCTGAATTTAAAAATATGTCATTCCCCGTGTTCTGTGTGCTCTTCCTTAAAGTTTTTCGGGACCCTCCTTAGTTTAGTTTGGGATCCTGTGTTTAGTTATAATGGTGTAAATCCAAAACAGAGGGTGCTGGCAAATTTCCATTAGGACAGGAAACGCTGAGCTTTTGAAACTTAGCCTCCTCAACTGAATAAAACTTTCAGAATTCAAATATTACAAAACATTTCATGTTGGCATGAACATCTAGTTCTGACTTTACTGCTGTGATTTATTGTGGTACAACATATACTCTCTCTTACTGTCGAAGTGCAAGGCTGCAACAGAAAATCTTTGCGAGGTCTTTGTGTTCTTGGGAAAGGATTCAATTTTACCAAATCCCTGCCTCCTTACAGAGTAGCTTTCGCTCTGCCGAGTGACTCCTGGCACRTGGGGGAGCAAAGCGGAGCAAAGTCAGCTGGCAGTGACTCTTCATCAAAGCTAGGACAGGCCTTCTCTGGGTGCCAGCGATCTCCCATCATAGACTGTTTTTTGGGGCATTTCTAGCATGTTTTCTGTCCTGCGGCTGTGCACCGGGAGCCGGCAGGTAATGCTGCCTCTGAGCCCTGGGGTCTGTCACGTYGGAGGGGTTTTCCTGCACGTATTCGAGCAGCAAGAGAGACGAGTCCTTGCACATGTGGGGAAGGAGGGTGCGAGGCTCTGCCACGTGTCCRCCACACGTGAGCACCCTGGGGCAGAGCGAGGAGCAGGTCCTCCCACCGGGAGGAGGGGTCGGAGCTGCTCCCGCTTCCCTGGCTTCTGCCGGCTGAACCAGCCTGTGCAGAGGGGCTCCAAAGCAGGGAGGAGAGGAAAGACGTGCCACGACCAGCACTGTCCATCTATAATCGTCTTCTTCAGTTTAAGCCGTTACAGAGTCTTTCTAATACGGCATGGTTGATGGGAAACCACCCAAATGCCGTTTGACACAAGTGAATTTCTATCAGGTTTTGACACTTCTTCATTTCTCTGGATAAATAGCTGGGCATGGATTGATAAACCCGGGAGTCCTTTTTGGCCTGTTGATGTGTAGCGTGGGACAGCTAAAGAAAACCCAAGAGAATGAAGGTGCTTGCTAGGAAAGGGCATTCTCCTGAGCCTGAAGAGGTCAAGGGAAGAGTGCTAGCCACTTGGATGGTTTGTTCATCCTGAAAAACAGATAACGAAGTAAATTTGCCGTGCTCTGTGTTTGACCTAAGTAGCTTCTGAGCTACACAAGGAAGCAGGAACCCCCACAAGAACTGATTAGAGAGCTGCAGCTTGCCAGGTGGGCACAGGCAGTGGTATTGAGAGTCAGGTAGAACTACTTTAATAATTGATGGCTGTACAATATTTATTAAGCAGTGTTTGATTAAAAGCAAAGACCTTCTGTTCTGACCTGTTTTCACTCCTTCCCACTCCCTGTTTTCCACATATTTATTTTCTTCACTTTTCATCCTCTAGCCTTCCTTCCCTAAGGTACTTTCATAAAGGTAGAAACTGTTCTGGACTAACGCGGTTTTGCTATGTGAAAGCAGCAAGCCCAAGCCTCTGATTCCTGGGAGGAATTAAGGTCTTGTCTTTGAGTCTGAATGAGCCAGACTAACAGAGCCGTGCTCTGCGCAGCGGGAGGAGGAACGGGTAGGAAGTGTAACGGTGTTTGGACAGCCGGCACCTGTTTGGTGTTAACTGCAGTCTCCTTGGGTCACACGCGGTGAACCACTGGGTTTGGCCAGTCCTTGGAAGAGAGTCCAAAACCATGCCGGAGCGCTTCATGCAAAGGGGCAGAGGACTCTCATCTGACAGTAATGACCAATATATTGCTGTGATTTTAGCTGTATGCCCTCCAGCTCTGGTGCGTGCAGATGTGACCTTGCACAGGAAGCAAGCTTCGTCTTCTGTTTCCTTCCATTCACCAATCTAAAAGGCACATTAAAAATCTTATGGGAGAAGTGAGTTCTTACTGCTTAGGTATTCTGCGACCAATTCACAGCAACAGCTTTGGTGAAATTCATTTATGCCCAGTCTGCATATAAAGCTGCTTAGTTTAAAAAAAAAAAAAAAAAAAAGGCAATCAGACAGAAAGATCCTCCTCTCCACCCTTTTTATCTTCTTCTTCTTTGATTTAAAGTGCTGAGTCTGAAATTAGGTACATTAAGACTGAAAAACACGCAGCCAACTCCCCTTCTGGCTCTGATTTTGCTTACACCAGTCTGCAGTCTGTCAGATACAGACTGTCCATCCTGTATCTTGCTCCCATTTGAACTACACTGAATTACATTGAAGCAAGCGTTTGGCATTAAGTGCATAGAACATTTTCCTGAAATTCATGAACAGTGAAAAGCAAAAAGCCAAACCCTAAGTAATCTTAGCAACACAGTGACTGTCCCCACTGGTGGTGAGGGTCACCGCTGCGAATGCCTGAATCCCCACTGGACCCTTGGGGTATCAGCAGCTCACAGCTGCTCCAGCACCTTGTTCTGCCTAGAGGTCTTTTTCACAAAACAGCACAAACGGCCGTGATAACCAGAGCTCCTTACTTTGGTCTCTATTGATTAACCTCTGCAAATTAAATTAAATTATTTTCTTTCTGTAATTACTTGTCCTGCAGGCTCGAACTAGCTCGAGGACCTGAGTCATAATCCAGTGTAAGGTGAAGCATGACAGATTATTGGCTTTCTGCAGATTTWCATTTTGTTTTACGATTGGTTTGTTTTATCACTTTACAGGCCTACAGCCCAGATCTTCAGGCATAAGCATCTGAGCCTAAGCACATGGCGCTACTTGTAAGCAGATTGGCAGGGCAAAAGAAATGCACTTTTTTCTTCCCTAAAATATTTTTCCTTATCCCGTTACACTTGCTTTAGCAGTCTTCTTGCAAGTTTATTTATATAATTAGGCTSCCTTATGATATATTACAGCTTTCTGAACTCTGATCTTTTATTTCTAGTTTCTCATGTGCCCTTTACGCTAAAAGACCCATTTGAGGAATCGACTTTGTGTCCCAGAAAAGGCCCTGGATATTCCTGTCTGTGTTCACACCTGCTGCTCTGCTCTTCCCTTCCCTGCTGGGCGGTGACCTGCTGCCCTTGCCTTCACTGTGCCACGGGAAACGTTTGGCTGTGAATTCCCRGTCCTGGAGCCAGGGAAGTAGAGCAGAGCAGTGCACGGAGGTTGCCCCTTCCCCAGGAATCCCTCATCAGCCGTGGCTCCGTCAGGTGAAACTTCCTCGTCCCCAGGCAGAACTAACTGCGCCCTGCAATGACGCTTCCCCATGTCCGCGCCAAYTAAATACCCACTGTTTTTAACCATAGTTGCTTTTAACAATAATTGCATCCTTAGAGATGCAAGCCTGCACTGAAGGCAGGTTTTAGTCATGTGCCACAGTTAAAATAAACTAACGCACAAGACTAAATCCTCACTGTTGCAACCCTTTACAAATAAACTGTGTTCAAAAATGTTTGCCAAACACCTTGTGGGCTGGTCCAGCACAGCAAATTGCTCTTGGGGTTCAGCTGCAGGTTGCAGCTCTTGCCCAGGGGTGGYGGGGTGCTTGGTGGTTAATCGTGGGGAGGTTGGGCTGCCGTAGAGCTGCAAGCAACCCCTCGGGTCGGAGAGCCTCTGTCAGAGGGTCCCTTATGGCGACGYGCTCGCAGGGGGTTAGGTTTGCTGCAGGCTCACCAGGGATCGGCGTTAATGAAGCGCATTTTATTTTTGCAAAGRTAGTAGATGAAAGGGACCAAGGCCTGCCCTTCTCCAGAGCTCTCCGGCCCTTAAGAGGAAGGGGCAGCTTAGTCAAGGTCTGTCCCGTCATATGTACTTGAACCTCTTCTGATTTACTTGAGCTGCGCTGCAGCTCCCTTGCRCCTGAAAAGCACTGTAAACGGGAGTCTAAACTGGCTCATCGCTTGCAGAGCCGTGAACAAAACTGAACCTTCTCCCCTTCCCAATTTTTATCCTTGGAGACTGTCTCGGAGTAACGCAGGCAGCAGACACTGAACTGCCACCTTCTCGACTGCAAGGCCAGTGCCGTCTGTCACGGACTGGCTGCACAGCGGGGTTTGCAACGGTGTGTCGCTGCCTGCCACCAAGGAAGGACACGGGGAATATTAATGCCCGTGGGATCCAGGCATCTCGATCCTGAGGGCAGCCCTGAGAATCTCGGCCGTTGCTTGCACCGCCCCCCTTCCTCCAGCCCTTCCCCATCCCTCCTCCTCCTCCTCTCCCATTCAGCTTGACAAGCTGAGCCTGTAATGAAAGAAGGACAAAGCACACAAAAAAAAATCCCAAGCCAGCACCAGGTTTGAAAGCACTCGGGTGCTGTGCGAACTTAATAAAGTACAGCAGCCACAGGGAACACCCTGCAATACAGTAGCATCACATGCAAATCCACAACAGCAGCCCCTCAGCYGGAGCCGCTGCCGGCACCTCGTACTGGCGAGCGCAGAGCGACGAGAGCGGGAGACTCCCTCGGCTTACACACCCGCCTACGGAATTAAATCGTAGCTCTATATATAGCTCCTGTCACGTGCCGGGAGCTCAGGCTTCCGCAGACGCCCACGCTGCGCTCGCCGCCGTTATTTTTAGCAACAGCGGCAAGGTTACCTGGATGATTCCTGGCAAATAGGGAGGATGTGCACTAAATTGCACCCAGCTTATTAGTGGTGGCAGTGGATCTTTTTTTGTGCCTGCTCCTACCTTTCTGTCTCCGGAATAAGTCTGTCAAGTCTTCTCAGCCGGCCTGAAATTATGATCTGAAATGAGGGCAGATTCCTGATTTCTAGTTCAGCTGCCTGGAGTGGGAGTTTGAACATGGTCTGAGCTTCATCAGAAGGTCTCAGTAATGTCCAGGTGAATTTAGACCAGCCTCTGAACTGGACCCAGTTCAGTATCTACTTAATCTTGCCTGCATTAGGTTTCCTAGCAGTTTGGCCCCATTCTGATCAAAGCAAAACAAAATATTCACAGAATCACAGAATCGCTGAGGTTGGAAGGGACCCCTGGAGATCATCTAGTCCAACCCCCCTGCTCAAGCAGGGTCACCTAGAGCACGTTGCCCTGAAGTCCTGTGAATTCAGCCCAGTTTCCCAGTGATTTCTCCCTGTCTGAAAGCCAACGCCTTTCCAGTCAGCAAAGCGATGCTTTTGCAAGGAAGTCACCGGGGGCACGCAGTTCTGGGGACACGGGTCAGAGCTTTCGTTTTGCGGATAGGGGCAATTTTCCTCTGCGACTGCTCTGCGTGGAACCGTCACGCTTCACGCTTGTGGGCTGCAAATCTGAAGGGCAGTTTGCTTGGCCTTGCTCGGTGTGCTATGGCACTGCGGGCTTCCCGTTCTGGTGTGGGGGGCGCAAACCCGGCTCTAGTCTGGGTGCGCGTTTAGCGACAGCCGCCGTTTCCGGGCAGGTTAACTCGAATGCCTTTCCAGGAACCTCCGGGCAGCACTAGAACTACAGATTTCCAGATGTGGTAAAGTAATGTATAAAGATATCTCTTTCTTCAACTTACCCTGCCAAGAAATGTTGCCCCAGCACGACCCACTTAGCCATGCCAGGATTTTCAGTGTGGTAAAGCTCTATTTTAGGTATTTGAGTTTTGGTTCCTACGTCCGCAAAACTCTGTTGCTTGTCTTGTCTGGCTCCTTTTATGCCCACTTTTCTGCATCTGAATTCCTGTCTCCACAATCTCGAGTGCTGCTTAATGCATCGTGTCTACTTATGCAAATATCCAAGGAGGCGAAACCGAACATGAAGTGGAAATTGCAAGTATAATCTTTTCCCCAAGAATTCATGCTTTCACTGAAACATTAAGTAATAATGGAGTGTCTTTAACTGTGGTTCTACAAGACATGAGAAGTACCAGCCACCCAAGCAGTTCAAACATTAACTTTCTAAACAGTCAGGTATCTAAATCTAATTAACAACCTTTTCCTGCGTCACTCTCCAGTCTAGCAACTCTTTTACTCCTCCAGGTTTCAGTTTAAATCCCTTCTAGAACAAGGTGAGTCTGTAAGGCAGAACGCAGTTCTTGCAAGTAATCGTACTTGCAAATGTCTTTTCTGCCTCTTGACACAAAGAGCTCTCAATTTGCCGGATTCCATCRAGGGCTCATTATCTGCACTCCGCACATGCTAACGGGAAACGAGACCCGTCAGGAGCCTCGAGGATCCAAATCTCAGGTGTCTAATGCGCGGTGGGATACTGCAGGTGCAACTACGGCCCGGGGCGCTGGGGATGCAGGAATGAGCAAGGGAAAGTGCCATGGCCACGGGAAATCTGGGGAAATCAGGCGGAGTACTGCCGTTCGGGCTGGAGGAGGAGGAGGAGGAGGGAGATGTGCGTGTTGCCACGGCAACAAGGAGGCTAATTGGGCTGGAGCGCGAGGCTGGGAAATACATTTTTCAAAAGCAGCAGTGCAAATACACGAATACTCGATTCTGTACTCAAGCTGCTGTCAGTCAAAAATGAATCTGAAGCCAGTGGACATACACTGCTGTAAAGGTAGAATCAGGCTGAGAATATGTAGCAGCACTCCTTGCTTTCTCTTTTGGGGAGAAATGAGCAGGAAAGTGAAGAAAAAAAAAAGAGGGGTTTTAGCTTTGTTTTCATAACTGTTCATCAGCATGATAGCAGAGAGTTGGCTTTCTCACCAGATTCAAAACTACTGTCAAAATGTCTTACAACCAGAACTATTTAAAAAAATACAGTGGTTTTGAGAAAATGTTGTTCTTTTGTTCCCCATTTTTTTAAGTTATAGACACTGTTATTCAGTATCTTTTGCACATTATGTACGTCAGCACAGCTTTCCCTCCAGACTACAGAGCTAGGCTGTGTTAGCTGTGGGACTAAGGCAATTTGCTAGACAGCTGTAGACTTTCAAATCCCTACAAATGCTGTGTAAAATACTGATCTTGAAAATAACTGCCTGTTTACCTGCTATTCTTATACAGACAGCCATCAAATAACAACTCACTAATCTGCCCGTACGTTTTTCCCTCGTTGTGTGAGACGACAAGTCTATCAGCTAATGGTACGTGTGGATTTGTAGCTGTGCAGGCAAGTCCCGTTGCTGTTACCAAAGTGCCGCCAGTGCAGCAGTAACGGCAACGTGCGCCAATACGCACAGGCAGCAGCAAAACGAGAGAACAGGCTCTTCCACTGGATCCCAATTTCCTGGCAGTCCTTCCCACCTGCTGAACACTCGCCAGTAAGCTGCTTTATAAACTTTGTTGTTTTCACATTTAAAGAGAGATTAAGCTGCGCGAGTTCCAGGAAAATGAATGAATTAAAAGACCTCAAGATCTCTTCCAAGACTGTCACTCTTACCAGTCTGATTACATTTCCATGCTACTGCCAGGCTGTGCACTGAGCTGGGGCTCTGGGGTGGTCTGGGTATTGGGGCATGAGACCTTATCAATCCTAGTCACAGACTCTGGGGAGATATCTCTAGGCTTTGACTCCTTGGCCTTTACCAGTACCCATTTTCACTCTTTCTGGGCACATGATTGCTTTTCATTGTGTAAATATTTTCTTGCATGCATCCGCCACCTGAGTTTGTTTGCGTGGTCATGCTCTATTCTGGTGGATGAGTTAAGAGCTGAGCTGAGCTCTGCCAATGCACATATGTGCTGGAAGTTGTGTGGGAGATTGCTTCCAATCTGTTTTGCCATTCCAGGCTATTCCAGCACTCTCTGCACCGTCTGTTCCCCAAGATGTGCTGAACCTGCTGCGTTCTGCGATGGAGGAGTTAAATGAAAGCATGTCTTCCAGCACTTGCAACAAAGATGGCTTTTAGCCATCTTCCAGACATTACCAGTGAGACTAATAGCCAACATCACAGATTGTTCCATAAGACCGTAACAGACAGTATGAAGGTTACCTTCACTATATTGATCTATACACAGTATATATTTCCTAGCATCTAATGATCACCACCTCCTTTCTTCATCAGTAGAGCAGTTTCCTTCTTAAGTCACTGTACTAACACTTGACTTTAGGCAGACCTTCTATAAAAACATTTTCTATGCCCATTATTAAGCACATTAAATGGTAAACAAAGAGAAGGGGATAAAACCTGTAATTATGCTGCTTCAGGCTGCAATTCCATCRGACTTTTCAAATGAAGAAAAGTCAGACTGCACTGAAGTGAAATGTGACCTCCCAGGCAAAAAGAGGTGTGGCTGGGTAAGAGATAATCTTCTCACTCAGTGAATAAGCTGTGATGGTCCAACTTGGTTTAAGGATGCAATGGAGTGGAAACTATTTTTTTTGCTATTTTAGAACCATAAACTTATGAAGATATTGCACAGGCAATTGACTGGCCAGAATACTAGAATTAACAACATCGAAGTGCAGCTTGAAATATTTCCCTGAAAATGAGTATCTCAGGCTTGCAAGGTCAAGATGATAGAGATCATAAGTCAAGGTCGTGATACTTTCCTTCCTAAGATGAGGAGTATTCATGTGGTACATCTCTTATGACTTGCCCTCGCTGTAACTCTTGAAACCTAACATCAGTTGTAATGTGGTATTTTCTGCCTGTATGGGATGTACATATTTTTTTGTGACAGGGACTGTCATCGACTCTGTCTTGTGCAGTCGCTGGCACAATGGACTGTTCTCCTGTGGGCGTTAAGTGCTGCCATGCTACAAGGGATAAAGAACAGCGATCACCAAGACTGGAGGAAGGCGATTGCTCCATCTCCATCACCAGCATTGCAGGGGTGTCATGAAGTGCACCTGACATCCTGTTGGCTGCGTCCTGTTGGCAGCTCATTTCTTAGCTGAGGGCAAGCATGGTGATGGTGGTGATGTTCTCTTCAGTAAACGCTGGGCTTTCAGGATCTGTGCTCTGACCTGTATGCGTGCCTCTCATTCCCTGTCCTCTGAGGTGAAGTTTAATCAAATGCACACGTGAATGAGCTAGCCTAAATATCAATAAGTGTTTTTTTCAGAAGAGGCTTGAGCTATTTAATATTTTGTAAGTCTGGAAGATGAACTTCTGTTCATGTTTCCCAATTTGACTCTAAGCATTTTGGCAGCGAGCGATGCTCGCTGTCCCAGTGTGGGCAGGCACAGCACAGATTATTTAACAATCCACTTTGTCTCCTCTAAAATATTCATGTTTGCAGATTATCCAAATGCAGTTCTTAAAAGAAACACACTGAAAAAACAAACCATGCAGTCTGAGCCTCACTGTTACCTTAAATCTTTGCTTTAGGCTATACACCACAGTAATGCTATTTCTCACAGCTCTTCCCCGTCGCCCTGGTTACTGATCAAAACCAGACYGTCCCTGCCATCCCTGGACCTGGGCTTATGCTCAAGTGCGGGCAATGCTGCTGCAGTTACTTCTTCCTTAAAACAGAAACACGGCCACCGGTGCATATAGCACCTTCCCTTGTTAAAGTAGGGCTACACAGCTATAACAATTGCCTTCATCCTGAAATTCAGCTAGTGCTGATAAGGCTGCAAAATCAGGTTAATAAATAAAAAAAATTATTATTATTATTAAGTTAAAGCACTGGCCAGCTTGGAGGATCTCAATCTTAATTACCTCAGTGGAGCTGCAGGTAATTTTGGCAGAATTTTATCTCCTTTGATTTTTGTCTTGTTTTCCATTGAAATCAAGGGAATCCTGACTGAAGGATGAGTTAAGTTTTTTTTCATGTGACAGATCAACAGCTGAAAATGTGGTGTGTGAGGCTGCGCACAATTCAGTGCAGGAAATGGGCTTGGGGGTGGGAAGCTGTGTCTCGTCTGACAGTACACAGGGGACACTTCATTGTAAAGGCAGGTTCCTCCCTGCTCTTAGACAGACTTACTTTGAGAGTTTCATTTCAATTTGCTGCCGGATTTCCTGTCTTTCCTCATCTGTCCTCCTTGGGAAAATATTCCTGTCTTCCAGCTCCTGCTTGCTTGGTCTGTTTCGTAGTTTTACTGCCAGCAGTTCTTTCTTGCATTTTCTTGGCAAAGTACCTTGAAAAGAAAGATATTAGGAAGACAACTTCTAGATATGAAAAATGGAAATATGAAGAGTGGGAGAAAATACAGAATGACAGTGATCTGTATGAAAGTGTGCGATGAGCAGTTGTACGCATTGCTGTAAGTAGCGCTACGGTTGTGTTTGTGAACAGGGCTCGGGCGCAAAAGTGCTTACAAATGCAGAACGATCATATTCCTACGTGATCTTTGTCGTCTATTTTAAGCAAGTAGTGCTCTCAGGTGAAAGTTATTTGCAGCTGAGACATGGTTCACGCCACTAGTCTAGGAGTCAAAGGCTGTGCATCTTGCCCGAGTCCTCTGAGTGTCCCCACATCCCCAGCAATCTGCTTCCCGGAGCATTTAGTGATTCGTCTGCAGAGGGACTGAGCGACTCAGTGGCAGGAATAGCTGGGGTGTATGCACYTTCCCTTCTGGGTCACCAGGCATAATCAGGAATAGGTAACAGGAACAGAAGCAATCCAAGTGGTTGCCTGGCCTGTACATTTTTATATTTAAAAAAAAATCCACTCTGCTTTTAAAGCATTAAAAATTAGAAAATCAGAATTGTGAGCAGACGCAGTCTGTAAATAGCACTTAATGTGAGCCATTATGTATAACTACATCCCGTCCAGTGTGACAGGGTGACACAGGAGAATTTCATTTAGCAATAAACACTCTATTCTTGAAGACCATAGTATTCAAGAGTACTCTTCAAAAGCACAGCAAAGCATGGCATTCTATACTTTTTCTCTGAAGAGAGTAGGGGGACCCCAGTCCAAGGAACGAAAGGGAAGGCCAGCTTTGCTGGTGATGTCTAGGATGCTGGCAAGTTAATTTGGCACTCTGGCAAGGAGACACAAATACCTGTAGTGACTGCATGATCTCTTGTGTATTGTAAAACGTGCTAACACAGGCTTTAAGTTAAACAAGATAACCTAAAACATTGTCATTAGAAAAGAGGTGTCCGTAGGAGGATATGCAGCAACTGTTCTGAGTCTACTGCTTTTTGGTGGGCTGGATGCCGAGTCCTTGACGCTGCCCCCGCCGGTGACATCCTTTCGCCCTTGCCAGAGGGGATTGTGTTTGAGCCTAAGTGTTTCCATGTCTCTGGTGTGAGTCTTTAGACCTCAGAAGGCTAAACAAGTAAAAACTGGGCSCTTGAGCTTATACAACCATTTTACAGTGTGTTCAGACAGGTACACAATAAAATGGCTGTAAATGTAAACTGCTTACGGAGTCGAAATTCACCTTTATGTTCAAAGCAGCGAAATGTAAATTGAAAGACTGAAGTGAAGCCTTTATTTGCTGAGGGGTYGATTGCTTGTGGTAAGGGGGCCAGGGAGAAAAGGGAGGTGCTATTAAAATCGGTGAGCTTCTGAGTTATACATCTGTTAGGTTATCTAGTTGGCTGCAGTCTTCCAGCAGTCGTGTCACAGGTAGGTTGTAACAAGTAAATTTACACCAGGTCCCTGCAAGCCTCTACTGTGCTGTCCTCACCCCTTTTGATGTCCAGTCCAGAACTTCAGTGGAGTCTGAAAACTGTCTTTGCAGAGTAGCATCAGTCAGATGAGATGTAGATTGTTGTCAACATACACAAGAACTGCAGATAAATCTTTGTGTCCACTTGATCTTGGGAGCATGCTGTGTAACAGGAGTTTTTCTGTTTTGGTTCCTTTTTACCTTAAAGCTTTTTTAATATAATGTTTCACCTTTTCTAGAAAAGGTCACCTTGTTTTTAAAGAAAATGGCATTTAATTGGTATTTTTGTTTGGCATTTGAGATAGGATTAAAGTCTGTTTTTTAAGGATGCTCTGGAGGTTGGCAAGATACAAAATCCTAAATAGGATCTTGTTCCCAAATATTGGGGTTTTATTTGCTAGGGACTTGTGGGCCTATATTATCACTCTTAGTATTGATCTCAAATTTCTTTATGTAGAGGGGAGGGATCTATACTACATCCTCACATATGTGCTGGGGCAGAGAGAAGTTACAGTATCCCTGTGTGAGCTGGGGCAAGTCTCTTCATAGTTGCAGTGGCTTAAAATTAGACTTTTTAGAAGCTATAATCAACTCAAAACCCTGCTTAGAGTCTGAAAGCTCTGGCCTTGTTTAGCACCTTCCTCCTAAAGCTTTCAAAGACTGTTGCAAACATTAATTTAATTAAACTTCACAGCCCTCTCTGAAGCAGTAAGTATACATCTAACCGATGGGTAAAAGAAGTTAAGTCATTTGGCTGATGCCACACAGAGCCTTCTGCTCACTGAATGTATGACTCTATCAAGAACATTTGGATCCCTAAGCTGTGGGGCTGCGGCTCTGTCAAGGTTTTTCAAGCCTTCWCCCCACCGGGAGTGGGGACAGGGTGGGTGTTTGCAATGCTCGAGCTATATAGCACACAGATGAACCAAATTCCTTCTGGAAGCCATCTGAGGCACATCTGGGGCTAGCAGACTCCTGGGTATCCCTGAACATGTGCTCATTTTCACACAGGAATTTTAAACAGGCAGTAAGAGGAATTTGGTCGTGTCGAGAGATTGCTGCAGAGAAATTGCACATGCACAGGAAGCCCAGGGTCTCCCGAACACRATAGCCTGACCGCCCTTGTGCTGGCCACCTGCGTAAAACATTTGCAGCCAGTTCAGRGTGTCCTGGTTGCACAGAAAGCAATACGTGTATACACCATACAGCACATGCACATGTTTCTGTCCAGAATTCCTCAGAAGGAAACAAGGGAGCTCTACACATGCACACCACTCCTCTTTTTTTGGAGATGTGCCCTAAAGGGTCATTCTCCYGGTCACCAGTAACAGCTAAGGTAGAAGCACGCAGGCCTATCCCTGCTCCCTTCAGGCTCTTATAAACTACCTGCCATGCCATACTATACCCGTTCTTTGAATTTTGGGAGGGCTACTGGAGTCACAGAGATTATGTGCTCGGATGAGGTCAGGCCTCCTTTTCTGCTCTCCTTCATCTCGTTGAAGGCCAGCTGAAACTGGTGCTCTGCAGATAAAAGACTGGACCTTTTTGTAACAAGTCAGGTTTTGAACCTGATGTGGAAACATTGGCTTAAACCAGCTTAGCGTCAGYCCTAGAGGCTTGTATTTCAAAATGAGGTGGAACAATGCAATATTTTGCTCAAAACTAAAATTAAGCTACTCTTCAGGGCTCTGACTACTCCCAGGTTGCTCTGCTGCACACTTCGARAGAGTCCACTACTTTGTGAAATTGAAAACACAAATCATATCTGAAAAATCAAACTTTAACCCAAATCCTGCTGTTGTATTAAAGGAGCAGAGAGCATACCACGCACTCCGATAAGCTGTACTCGCTTCGTCCAGATGTCTGGATTTCTGAAAGGCTTRTGCTATAGCCACTCCCATGGTCCATATGCACTGTGCACTGATTAATCTTTAGGGTATTTCACCAAATAAAAATGCAAGAGATCTGGATTAAGCTGATCTGCTAGTCTAAGGAGCCATCCCCAGTGCCTAATCGATTGGGTTAATTCCTGAAAAATAGTATCTGCCTGACCAAGTGAAAGGAGGGAGATGATGTTACCCCTGCAGGAAGACATGTCAGGAAACACTGTGTAACTGGTCCGTTGTCATCTTGACTGGCCCACTGGTGGCCAATTCTGTTACCCCACCTCMTGCAAAAGCACATACCCGATGCTTTAGAATAAAAATAAATAAATGAAAACAGAGATTTGGGGGAAATAAAGCCCCAAACTAGTTTTTGCCAGGTCCTTTGTCAGCAGCTAGAGGCAAATTCCTTCATGATCATTAACTCAGTGTGACATGTACCTGAAAATACCCTTATTTTCTTCCTAGGAGTTAATTTCCTGGTCAGTAAGACAGTGCTTGTCTGCCCTGTGACCAAGCTAGTTCAGGCAGGATCTTGGCTGTGGCCTATTGCACGGTTTATGGCAGCTCAGCTAGGTCAAAAACAAGTGCTTTGAAATTTTTCACCATTTTCCWGTTTGGTCTGCAAGTTCATGACAAAAGTTCCTGTTTTAATTCAGTTGGATCCTGACATTTAATTTCCTGCTTGTTTATATTCTGTCTGTCAAGCAGAAGACAAATCCTAATACTGCACGCTGATGGAAAGAACCAGCTCGCACTAATTATCAGTCCTGGGCTACATTCTAGTTATCCTGTGTTTTCCTTCTGTTTTGAGCAGTGTCAGATAATGATCTGTTGAGCAGGGCACTAATGTAGGGCTTGGAAAGCCGAGGTGCAATTCTTGGCTTTCTCCAGAATTGCCGGTGACCCTTATCAAGTCACATCATCTCCTGTACCAGTGGGACTGACAGCGCACGGCAGCGACGGCAAAGGCGGTGGCCTGCTGAGGCACTACGCTAATCATCTAACAACTTTGGATGAATGGATAGGATTTTTTTCCCCATCCATTGTTGCAAAACAACCCAGTTTTTTAAACCAGGAAGAAGCTGGAGCTTTGGGGGGAATTATTCYGGTGCTAGCTCGGTCACTACTGCATCTCGCTCGCTCCCTTCTGAAATACGAATGAAAGAGCGAATGCTGGCACAAGCAGTGCCACCCAGTGTCAAGGACAGCAATGCCTTTTTTGCATCCCCCCTCACAGTGAGTGTTGAGTGTGGTATCTCCAGGGCTGCTGCCTCCTCCGGGGCTGGTACACACATCCCATGCTCAGACCTCTGTGGTTTAAGCCACTGTGTTTCCCAACTTGCCGTGTGCCCATCTGCRGCAGCCTCTTCAGACACCAAAAGCTGAAACTTTGCATGGGCCGTGTTTGTGCTGTGCCCCTAAAATGAGCCTGAACTCATGGCAAGCACTGGGCTTGTACAAGCGATTAGGTCTTTTGCAAATGCATGTTCTGCAAGGACAAGGTTTAGGGGGGGAAAAAAAGGGAGGGGGACAGGAATGCTATGGTGATCTTCAGACATTTTAAATAAAATGATTTTAGGCATAAGCTTGTCTTAGACTAGCTTGGGGATAATCCTACCTCTAAGCTTTGGAGGCGTATGGAACTGKTTTTTTGGTGTGGAGTCTGCAGAGACTGAAGTTTAGGTGTGCAGAGATTTGAATGCCAGAGTGAGAGAAATTATTTAGGAGGAAGAAGGCTGTGTAATTATGAACAAAAGAATGAGAGAAAATTCTTCCCCAAAATGATTTTTGTTGAAGTCAGAAAGTGTTTTGCAGGTTGTGTGAAAAGGTTGTGTTCATATCTGGGGCCTCTTTATCAAAAGATATGCAATCTTTGGGTGCTTTCTTTCCCAGGTAAATACTAATCTGTATGTAATCACCACATTATCTCATTTCATAAAAAAAACTGAGTTTTTCAGCCTTTCAAATAAGGCATCTAATTGCCTCTCTACATATCTACCTGTGCCCATCTCCTGTTAGCACGCCGTCATGAGAACTGGAGAAGTGAGTCTGTACATGCTTCCGGGCCCCTGAGATTTTAAATTTGGATTCTTAACCTTATTCAATAAAACATTCAAAAATGTATCAGCCCCACCTCATTATATTCCCCAATCAGTCCTATAAGCTTTTCTATCCAGCTTCTACATTTTTGCAGTGCTCATATGTCACTCAAAAATGTATTTACTATATTTTCTACTACCAGAAGATTATTCTTCTAAACTTCTAGCAAGCATGCCCTACCCACTTATAGTACATGACCAGTTATGCTCAATACATAAGCCATTGTGATTTTTAAAAGGTGATTTTTATTTTTTAAGTTAACCTTTATGTACAGAAATTATACAAGGGATTCTCTTTTGTTCTGCTGACCATGAGATGTTGCTTCTGCAAGTGCTGCCATTCAGATGTGGTGGTGCAAAGGGTACATAAGTAACTGAAAGGGTAATGAATATTGACTTATCACCGTATCTCTAAATGCCCTCCTAGTATGCAGTGCCTGCCGAGACAGACATGACCACAGTCACTATGACTCAAACCTAACCATAGCTTTTCACCAAGATTCCTTGCAAAAGGTGACAGAGGAACAACAACAGAGGAATTTATACTGCTGAATATTTTCTGTTGCATGCTACCATGTTTAGAGCATTTCTTTAGGCTACAATAGTATATCATTATAAGATAAAAACTGACTTTCCTTACCAGAAATAATGGAGTCATTCAAAACTTCTTCATCCTGATAAAAAACAGAGTCTTCCTTGAGCTCTGAGTTCATGATCATGTTTTCTTTGTTCTCATCCGACTCTTTAACTGAGTTCCGCTTATTTTCCGAATCGCTGCTGTAACTCAGTGAGTTCTCCTTTTCTTTGTTGCGCTCAATGCTAGATGTTCTGGCTGGACGGACGTCCACTCTCTTTTTTGGAGAGCCTTTGCTTTCTCTTCCGTGGAAGCTGTGGGTGGAAGGTACACATCCCAGTGTTTAGAAAAGACATTTTATTGCCACAGTAGGGACTTATCATCATATCAGAATGAGCAGAATGTCCTCATAAAGACCAGAGCAGAGAGTTCAACAGGGGACAGTGCAAGATGGCATTGTCAAGGCTGTGTTGAGAATGACTAAAGCAGCTCTACTTTTCAATCTTTGTCATAAAGATAAGCTACAGGCAGGTAGTGACTAATATATTTCTTTGATATATAACCACGTGCTATACTGTATTGATTAAAATAAACACACAGCATGTCCTCCTAACGTAAATTCATTCTGATAGTTTTTGATCATGACAGAGGTTTAACAGAAACCTGTTAAATAATACAGTATGAATCCATTCCCCCGACAATAGCTGTTACGGACCTGAGAAATGTTTACAACTTAACTCCAAAGCTCTATGAAGGAAAAGGTTATCTCTGTCCTTCTCTAATATAGAGGAGGCTGTATTATGAAAACCATACAAAGTACCCAACGTACTCCCACACAACCAGTTGCATTAAAAAAATGTATACCATGTATGCCTTTGTATAAGCCAAGAGACATATACTGAAACAACAGCACTTCACACAYAAAAAGTACTTTTAGCAGGGTTTGCCTGGAGTACACTAACTTGGTAGGATAAAATCAAATCAAGGATTATCAAATGATTCTACCTATTTGAAAACCTACTTCCATGTCACAGTAGCCTTCTTATAATGGAAGAACATACTTTGAAGTAACTGCCAAATGAAGCATTTTAACCAGGAATGGATGTTCAAAATAGTGACATCAAGAAGACAAATCTAAGCTGTAGGAGTGGACAAAATGTTAATAACAAGGTAGGAATGTTTTCCARGAAAAAAGATGTAATGGAATGACTCTCCTTGCACACACGCATAGCCAAGGGGCATTAGGTACCTGTCCTGCCGGTGTTTGGTGGCCAGAGCCCGATGGAGTTCTTCAATGACTCTGCTGGGGGGTAAAGGCAGGTGGACAGCAGCCAGGTGAGGGGAACCAGTTGGTGTCGTTACCTGTCCTCTGACATGGGAATCAGAGCTTTTCTGGCCAGAGGGATGGAAGAGGGCAGCTTGTCCTGAGATTTGGGAGGAACCAACAATGACATAATTCTTCAGGATAGTGGAAGGAGGAGATTTCATGGCTGGGTCATCTATTTCGCTTCCTGCTGTCAAAAGACAAAAGGATAGGAGGTCATGCAATGCTGCTTGGGTTTTTTGTGCACAAAGCATGTGCTGAGCTTAAATTGTTTGTTTGAATAGAGGAAAATGGTGATGTTCTGTTTTTGCCTAAGGGGACCTGGTTATGCTGAGTAACTGTCTGAATTTGAAAGGCTTATACTACACAGATTTGATCTAGAAAAATAGGTACTTCCCCATTTCCTCTCTTTCCCACACTGTCAGATGCTCCTTTTTCCAAGTCCGTCAATGTATTCTTGATTGCCAGTGCTGTTCCTCCTAACCACTGATGGCCTGTACTGCAGTGGCTTTCCAGTCTAGCACTTTCTCTGCTGAACTCTGGCAGACTGTATTAAAATTTATGCACTCTGGTTCTCAGTCAGGACAAAATGTACCAGTGTCTATTATCTGCTCCTCTGTGATTGCTGCACAGCTTAGACCTCTGTCTTTCATATGCCAGCTGAGGAAATGCCAAAATCATTATAGTATGAGGATAACACTCACTTAACAAAACTTGCCATCCAAATGAAATCCAGATGAAATATGTATTGAGCACTAAGAAGGGAAAAGAAGGGTGGAGCAATGTTTTACAAACCTTTTTTACCCTCAGATTCAGACTTTTTTTCCATGCCATTTATTATTGGAAGCTAGACTTTGATCTATACATTTCTCTGGCACCTCAGTCCACAACACACTAGGCGTTTCCCTGGTTTTAACCATGGTAGTTTCATACTCTAAGATACCTGAACATCTGGCCTAAAAAAGATGATTATTAGTTTTTCTGTTCTGCAGTTCTCTTCTCCTTTCCCCTTTCCCTTATTTTTTTATCCCAAGCTTCCGGCATATGGCATACGGCAGCAGTTCAGTCTGAGTGTGGATAGGCAGTGAGCTTTTCTCATATAAAAGGATGTTTCTTTTCTCTTGTTGCCACCTAGTGTTGTAAATACAAATTTAAACTGACACAGYTTGTACAGCTTTTGTACAGACTTGTTTTCACAGACCCTTCTTACTATTTTCACTTACTTTGGGATAAATCCTTCAGTTCATAGGAGAAAGAAACTTCTGTTTCTGCCTAGAGCATACCTAACATTCCCATGTAAAAAGGACGTGCTTCCTTAGGAGCATGGTAACTTACCAGAGAACTGGAGAGGCCAAAAGCAGGTTTGACTATGAACCTCAGTTATTTCATATATCCTGTCAGAACCAGCATCCTGCATCATAGTCTTCACTCAACTGCACCGGTAGCTGCCTTTTCACAGATACCCTGCCGCAAATCTGGTATAGCCCCACCAGGGCAGCCATGGGTACAGAGCTGGGCATCTGGAGTTTGGGGAGCAGAATCACTGAGGGCAACAGCAAAAGCAGAAGTGGGAAGGAGAGCTCCTGCAGCCCCAACCAAAATCAACCTCACAGATTTGAGACAGTGACAACGCTAAGTCTAGTCTCTTTTTTTCCTATGTGGGGTGGGGAGGAGAGTGTTCTTCAACTAGGAGACTTATATCCACAATACAATCTTCTCTCTCTCTCTCTTTTTTTTTTTCTCCTTTGAGAGACCTGATTTTCTAATTTTTGGAAGGCATTTTTGCACATTTCCCTCCTTCCAACCCAGAACTGTAACCAACAGCCAGAGCTTCATCCATCTCTCTGCATCCAAGCAAGAGGGATGAAGTTAGTCCAGAAGTGACCCTATTTCAAATCTAAAAATGTCTGAAAGCAGAGGAACATCTAAGGTGCCCAGTGCCTTGGAGGTGAGACACCTTCCCACCCCACAGCTCCTCCTGCACTGATCAGGATAGTCCTGGCAGCCAGGAGACAGCCAACCTCTGCTAAACATTTCTTCTGCGCTCAAGGGGGTTTTGATTATGTGCTACTGAGCAAATGCATAGAAGATGTTTATAATCAATCATTGTCCACTGAATCATAGCCCAAGGGGATGAAAAAACACTTCCAAAGTCATGTTCTGCCTCTGCGCCATGGGAGAGAGTTGCCGTGTTCTCTCAGAGCAAGAACCCCAGGTTCAGCTCAGCCCCAGAGCAGGAAGGGAGAACACTCAGTGTTATCTTTATACTTGCTTCTTCCTGGAACAGGCCAAGGCCAATTCTGTCCTCATTGCAGCTCAGGCCAATATTGAGAGTTTCCTTAAATCACACCTTATTTGTCCTAATAACAGCTGTTCAGTGAATAATCTTGCAAAGTGATGTCTTGGCACCTTGCCCTGTTCCCCCTCTGCCTATGATTAATTGATGCTTGGCTTATTCATCGCTCCTCYGCTAACAGCATCTCTAGCATTGTTAAGGGGAAAAAAATCCGAACACAAAAGAGCTTTTCAACCTCTTTGTCTTCCTTTCCTTTCATAATCAGTCTTTGTTTCTCTCTCCCCATATGTTCTGATGCCCTTTCACTCGCTGACAGTATTTGTTTAGTCTTAACTTACCACTGCCTCCACATCCATGAAAAAATGTATAATCGCTGTTGAAAAAAAGTCTATAGTTATTGGACTCATTCAGAAAATTCAGTATTGTTCTTTGTGGAAAATTTAGATAAGAATGAAATACCAAAACTCAGAGTATCTTGGATGTTAGCTGAAATACTTTAGTTAAGCAGCAAAATATCTAGACTCAGAATGCTGTGAAGTGCCTGGTGGAGCTGTCATCTCATTACCCATCTCATGGGTCAGGTTTTCTGAATGGCCTACATCTCACACGGCGCATGGCCTTTCCATCAGTCAAGCAAAGGCAAAGGGGTGTCCTAGCTGTGCCTCTTCGTGCTGCAAGATGGAAGACGCTGCTAGAGCCTGACCCATAGCAGAGAATGGCAATGTGAGCAACAGCTCCCAAGGAGCATTGTGATACCATTTTGAATCAAACTCCCATTTAAACTCCGATGGGTTCTAAGCATGGACAAAACATGGGAAACAAACTCTAGTAATTTTCCTCAAAAAGACTGAAAACYCCAATGTTTTCCATCAGCTCCAGTGGTCAGATCACTGTGCCTGTCTGAGCTTTTGTTTCCTGGCGACTTTGAAAACCCTTTTTGGGTGCCAGAGGATGAGTATGGATGTAAATCAGGGCTGTGAGAATGGCTGTCATTTAAAAGTCTAAATACCCAATGGATCTGGCATTTAGACACCAGGACTTGATTCTAATTTGCAATAAGGCCCTTTTAACTGCTTTTACCATGCGTAGAGGCCCTAAAATTGGAACAAACTAAAATCATATTCATTTTAACACCCTTTCTGTACTGCCAGAATGTTAGAAAATGTAACAACATTGGCAATACATTAGAAAATCAGGCCCAGAGGATTTGCTGTTGAAACTTTCAATGAAATCTGGCATGGAGGATTGCTTTGTGGAAGCCAGGTGTATCACTTATGTGCTGCTCTGTGTAATTAGACCAGATTTCATAGCTCTAATTTAGACCCACCCTGGAGAGCAAACCCTTCAGACAGAAACCTCCACAGAACCTATTGCCTTGAACTTGCTTTTGGCTGTTGTACCGTTATCCAGCCAGGATTCTAGGTAATGAAAACATTTAAATCTTCCTTGTGTTTTATGGCATATCAGTATGACCATCTGATTCAGCAGATGTTTGCAGTTGGTTTGTTTTGTTCTACATGTGGTTAGTGCAATAGATTTGCAACAAATAATCCCCTGAGCGATTCAGATATATATGTAAAGTACAAAGATCAGTGCTTTGTTATCAGGCAGCCAGACCGCTCGGTTCCTGGAAATCATTAGCATGCTGTTCATTCRGTATGACTAGCCTGAGTCTTAGTAGCTTGTGGCAAAAGGCTTAAAAAAGGATGTAAGGAAAAAAAACCTGATATATTGTACTGTTGGGTGAACAATGCACAAAGGATGGGAGAGCCTTTACTGACCAGCAATGACTGACCTGTTACGCTCTTTGTGATTTTGGAGATTGCCTTAGACGGTGGAGCTGGGAGCAATGGAGGGCTGGGAAGCTGTGCTGGGTTTCTTTCTGTCTGTTTCTGGGGAGAATCTGTGGATTCAGAAACAAGTAAGGCTTGTGGACTGTCTTCAGTTGCTGGCAGGCTGGCATCTTCTAATTCTTCCGTGGGTGCTGAAGGTTTCTTGGCTAGTAGAAGGATGAGTAAAATTAATGGAACATGAAGTTAATAATTCTGATAGGCCAGGGGACAATGCCAGGAACATTCAGAAAAACAGAACACATGGCACACAGCTAGAAGCACTTCTTTTCCATAGTGAAAATAATTAATGTGTGAAATAGCCTACCAGCCACGGCAGGTAAAGAATAAAATGTATGAAGATATTGAAGAAATGTTAGTTTTGATGTTCCTGAGAAAACTGCTGAGCCTTGCTTACTTTCCATTTCCCCTTAAAACCCTTTTCCCTCGCTCTTTTTTTTTTTTCAATAATGAAAACAGTGAGGTAAAGCAACTTTTGAGAACTGCAGTGTATTTTCTTAGAGTTCAACGGCAATGACACAAAGTTGCTGAATGAGTATTGCCTGTGCTAGGAACAGACAAGCAAAGGGCAAAGAGTGTCTAATCTGTAGCATTACCTGAACGCTCGCTTTACAACTGTTTGTTGCACATGTTTATTTGGACATTTTAGCTTTAATCTTATTTAATATATGACTTCAACTTGCATCCCAAGTCTTCTCTTATTGCACCTGATTCCAGAGCTGTTACACCTCTCCTGAGGTTGAAGCTGTTAACCAAGAGCAGCCTGTCATGGAAAGGTTTKCCCCTGGATCTCAGCAATCCGTGTGGAACAGAGAGCAGACTTTGAGGTGAAGTGCCTAAGGAAAGATTCAATCAATCACCAAAGCCTCTATTTGAGGTGGTGAAGCAGTGCTTGTTTCAGGACTGTCTGCTGAAAGATGGCAGAAGTGCTCGCTCTTGAAAGAAGTCAGGACAGGCTGAATCACTGAGCAGCTTCTCAGACTGGCCTGGCTGTGATGGGGGCACAGGGGGAGCGAGGCTAAAGCAGGAATTAGTTGGAATTTTGGTGGTTAAGTCCAAAATTAACATCCTTGAATCCCGCTCAGGTCCCTGCTGACTCTGGAGGTGCGTAAACTCACACAGGGCCTCACTGTTTGCCTTGTGCACACTGCGTATGTCTAGATCTYTGCCTTGGGAGGTCTGTGATTGACCTTCCCCTCAGCATGAGAGACATCAAAACCAGAGCTCGCACGAGGAGCACCTAGTCCCTGCGTCTCTCCTTTCCTCCTGCCTCTGGGCAGCTAAGACTCCATGAAATGCTGGCAGACAGAGGAAGCAAGAAGGAATATTTCTCTGAGACTTAATGATTGAACTAGAGAGGGGGAAGTTCTGGGTTTAAAAAAACTCACCTCAGCACTGTTTTGTTTGTTTGGTTTTACATGTAATGAATATTTAATAGTCAGGACAGCGGAGAAAGTGATTATCTATGAAAGCTCAGAGGATGAGTTTGTCCTCCTAGGTTTGGAAATAGATGGTCCGGTGACAGGTGAGGTTTCAGAGGCATCYATTTAGGGTGGATAAATGACAAGTCTCATATCTTCTAGCAGTCTGGATTGTCTAAACAAAGTGCCACTTCCTCTGCACCACCCCAAAGCATCTCCTAAAAACTCACAACAGTGGGCATCCACGGCTACCACATCACAAGCCTTTTCTTGGCTCAGTTTTATGTCTTGTTTGGAATACAAACTCTTTGTGTTAATGAACAAACAGCATCCTCGCATTCAGAGTGCATGGGGAGGCACCAGAGCACTGAGGCAGTTGGAAACAACAGTATTGGCAAGATAATAGCATTTAATTTGTTGACAAACAGATTAATGAGTATGCCTAGAAGGAGAAGAATGAGCATTTATCATTCAAGAAAGACAGGGAAGTACGATAAATATGCATTGTTAGAGGATTTCTTGTAAAATTTGGCTTGGTAGGAAAGCTGCCTTATGTGATAGTTGCCTCAATTAAAAAAAAAAAAAAAGTTTTCTTTTAAGTATACATTCCTAGGGAAATGCCTTGTTTTAGGCTAGCATCACTAYGTATTGTTCTAGGCTAGAATCACTATGTACTTTTGTGCCTACCACACAGAAAAATTTGGAATCGAGGTAGAGAAAAATCAAGTCACTAATGAGTTACATTACAAAAAGATCAAGAGCTCCAGTAGATATTAGTAATTTAATAGGAAAATTAGTCAGACTCTGATGCTTTGAGCAATACTTTCTTCTGCCAGTAACTTCCCTGAAGTCAACAGGCCTCCCTGTGGCTCGAGGTACCATTTAGCACAAATGAAAGCGAGCAGCCCCCGTGGGGCCTTGCCTGCAGAGAACGCAGATCCAAAATACGCTTGGCTGCGGGCAAACAGATCTGCTGGTTTCTAAACTCCATCCTATTCAGAGATTGCTACCACAAAAACAAACTGGYGTTGTGTGCTGTTGTCTGGTAACGTCCATTTTACATTCCCTGCAAAGAACGGTTTGCTTATTTTTTTTATGTGGTGGTTTCTGTTAATAATAGCATGCTCAGAGTCTAAAGGCAGACCTGAGTCTTGAGTACACAAACCTATTAACAGATTTCATACTGCAGAGTGAATATCAACCTATTGAACATATTTCAAGGGCTCAGCACTAGACTCCTTGGCAGAGTAGCTAATTATTCATGGAGTACCACTTGTCAAAATGCCATCTCGCTCCTAGGTAGAAATTGTCCCCTGGGAGAGCCCCCAAGCCCTTTGGCTAGGTTAGGTGGGAAAAATTGCCCTGTCTCTGCCTAGGCTGTTCTTTTTCTGTGTATTAGCCAAACATGGTCTCTACAAATATTTCCTTTTGTTCCCTCCTCTTCCTCTCCCTGGCCTTCATCCCACGTCCTCAGAATGAAATACAACATAGGGACTTGAATATATAGCAAATATATTCATTTTGTTTCTATCTGGTCAAATACTCAGATAAATTTGTGGAAGGACCCCTACTGAATTGGGCCTGAATTGAACCCAAGGATAAACATTATTACAGATTTAGCACCTTTTCTCTGACAAATTTGAAGAGCTTACCCACCCAATGCCTTTCCTAAGGTAGACACACTGGAGAGAGGAAGGCTGGAATGCACAGACAGGGGAAAATTAGCACAGGAGGAATAGATTGGCAATAATTATTTTAGAAGCCAGAGGTCGCTGATGAAGGAGGTAGGAGGACTTCCAACAAATGGGAGTGGAGTCTCCCAGAGCAGGGAGACAGGAGAATGTAACTCCACTGCTATTTTCTTGAGGCTGGAAAAATGATACCTCTCTTAAGGGAGGAAATGCAGAAGACAGGAAAGGTTATGCCAGGGAGACAATAAAAAGAACTAGCATTAGAAAGGGACATAAGAAATAGGGATGATTCAGAAATAAAATCTAAAGCCTTGATCCACAAATTAAAATGGAGTAGAAGTTTGGGKTTTTTTTAATTATAGTACTATGCTTTGCAGAGCCATGAGGTTAAATACCTGATACCTTATTTGTGCCATTTTTCCAGGATAATCTGTCCTGCCCCAATGAAAGAACTAGAAGTACAGAGAAATTTGCTTAGTGGTATAGAATGGAATGCTGTAGAAAATGTGTTATTACCAGTAACAGTAGTGCCTGAAGGATTTTGGTCAAGATTTGGATCTCATTGTTCTAAACACTGGGCAAGAACAGGGAGATGCATGGGTCTTGCCCCAGTAAATTTTCAGTGTGATACAAAGGCAAACACAGCAATACAGGCTAGAGTTTGGAGAGAAAGGAAAAGAGCAATAAGGRCATATGTTAATAAAAGCTGTCAATGTCCAATTCTCTTTCATCTTTTTTTTGAGAGAAGTAAGAGAAAGGATAAATCTCTAGAAGCCCACATGTAGCAAATCTGTTTTGGGATATTTCTTCATGAAGTAATACATGTAGTTGAAACGAAGAAAGTGATGGAAAGGTGTTCCTGAGCTTAAAAAAATCTTTGCAGTGAGCAGTCATGAAAAGGGAAAGGTACTTGTTGGGAGACAGAAGAGTTTCTATTGTCAAAGCAATTAAGAGGAGTAGAGCTAGAAGTGCAGTTCCCACGTAGGTCAGAAAAGCAATATTATATAAAAGCAAAACAGTAAAAGGAACAAAATTTCATGAGTCATGGGAATGGAAAGGGCAGGAGGAGAAGGAAGTGGGAAAGTATAATGCTAAGAAATGGAGAACCCTTCAAAGAATGATTTCCATTAGGAGCTGCTGAAGCAGTGCGAAGGCATCAGCAGACAGCGTAGCCTAGTGAGCCCCAGCAGGTAGGGGTGGGATTGGTGAATGTGGCCAGGGGCCTGAACCCCAAGGAGCACAGGGTGTGAAGAGGTGGCATGGAGAGAAAAAGACAACCAGGGCAGGTGGAGAAGACATAAAGATCAGCCAGATGGGATGGGCAGGAAGATCTGTAATCACTATGTCGCACTCTTCACAAAACTAGGATAAAGCATGGGTTGCTTCAGCTTTGCATTTCTTGATGTCAGGAATGGAAACCCTCCAGCTGCTTGGTTGTCCCTGGCTGCACCGGTCCAAGGAACTGCTCTTGTGCTGAACTTCGCCGGAGTACAGTGGCAATCAGGCCATATTTGCCTCACTGTACCTCCCACACCGGGTGCCTGGAGAACGGTCCCTGCTCTCATAGCTAAGCTATCGTAAACAGTCCATTAGGTCAGCTTTTCTCTGCTATAGCAGTGTGAAACAAACTCAAAACTCAGGTTTGCAGTCTGAGCTGAGGTATGTTTTGTGGATGTTTGCATGAAAGGAACTTGGTTTAGCAGCAGGTACGGGTTTATCTTTGCTCCTGGTATTGAACTTCTCTGGTATTTGCAGGATGGTGTAGATAGGTGATGACATGGACAGTGAGGGGTGTGCATGGATGTTGTTCTCCCATGCCAGGACAAGCAACTTCAGCTTTGACACAGAAGTCTGAGAAATGTTTTTAAGAGTTTGTTTTGTCTTCACAGCAGTAACTGCTAATACCAAAGGGGCGCCATGCCCACACTGGATTGTCTCATAATCCAACTAATCCCATTACGCCCAGCTTTGTGTGGTCCCTCAGTATAGTAGCAGTCTCAAAAAGTCACTGTTTTTAAGTACAGATTGCTAGCCTAGGAAGGGGGGGCGCTGAGCTGAACAAGGTGCTCTGACCCTCTAATACACTGACATATTTGGCTCCTCGTGCAGCAGCTAAGCAAAAAATTTTTTTTAACATTTTCTATTCTGTTTAATATTTTATATCCAATACCTGCATCTTCTTTCAGCTCATCCAAGTGCAGCTCCTCCCCAAGCGAGGTCACGTTTGTTGGGGCTGCTGTCGTACTCTCTTGCTGCACCTCTTCTGAAGCAAGCGCCTGGCACGCAGGCACCGGAGGGTCACTCTGCATTGCTCTTGTGGCATCGTCACCAGTGCAGGCTTTGCCTTCAGTATCTAAAACACCAAATAATTTAATGTTAACTCAACCACGAGCAGTGAAAGCTGAAACTCCCTGCTATCCTCTTTAGAAGTGCGTGCCTAAAAGCTGCTGGTAATGTCGCAGTGCTGAGGGGACTGAGATTTGTCTTACGGCAGCATCTGATTTCTAATGGTGCTGAGCACCTGTAATGCAAAACTTGTGGAGGTCAGCCCATCTGGATACTAATATCCAACCAGTTTTCTAGACAGGACATCTTTTCCTGTGGACAGCCAGCAGCCTGGACAAACGGTCATCGTACTTGTACAAGAAGTTCACTGTATGCTGAAAGCATCTGCTGTGCAGGGGATGGGCACATGTATGGGAAATCAGAGGTGTCCAGGAGCCAGGAATCCCTTGCACAAGCAGAGCTCATGGTGCGGCACGTGCTCAGGTTGGTCCGACATGTCAGAGTCGTGTTGGGCTCTATGCACGACACGCTGCCATCCAGGACTGCCCCAGGAGAAACGCTGGAGCCTTAATGAAGACAGCGCTGCTAATATTCCCGGCAGACTGTAGGTTTTGAGCGCAGTATTAGTTCCTCAGCTTTCAAAAGCGTGTCTTGTGTGACTGAGCTGATCAGAAATTCAAATCCCTCTTCATGCAGACCTAGAAACTGCTCTCTTTGCTTACGCTGAAAGATTTCTGTGCCAGTGATCCCTGCAGCTGTACGCATCCTGATGACTGAAGCTTTTCTAGTATTCTCCTCCTATTCAGGCAAGATTCCTCAGAATACAAACTATCCTCTTTTACTTCCTGACTGTCTCAAAATTTACAAAGTCAACATCACTATTGCAAACCCAAGCAATTACTCCCCACCGTAGCCAGCGCTCTGCACTGACAGACAGGTCTGCTGCACACCCCGACCTCCTCGCCTGTATTTCGCAGCCCTAGACGCTCCTTTCTGGAAGTGCCTGACACGGCTGTGTTCTCTTGCAACGATAGCACGACAAGTTTCTTGAACACTGATTTAAAATAATGAGCGTTCACAGCTATCTCCTTTTTAATACTGTTTAGACAATCCGCGGAGTAATTTACTGCCCTTTTGAGTCAGGGTATCAGATTTTGGCCCAGGGATGCTGCGGAACGGATGCAGTATTTTTGTAAGCTGAGCTCACCCAGCCTGCCTCATAATCACGTTTGGTGAAAAGTTACTGTTCTTAAAATAGCCCCTGCAGTAGCACAGTTGCTATGATACAGGAAAGGGGAGGGGGGAAAAAGTTCATTGCCTACATTTCAGCTCGTTGTGGAGCCAGCCTATACATAACCATTGGTGTATTAACAGCTGCCTGCGTTATTTGACAGGCAGCTCTTATCTGTCAGGGCTGTAAGTACAGCTACATTTGATCAGATTTGTGCTCACCGTGAGGAGGAATAGGGGGGAAAGCTCCCTAAACGTTTTCAAGGTAGCTCTGCTTTGCRAGTTGCTCCCATCCGTCAGAGTGGCAAGCCGCTGACGGCTGTGCCACGGTAAAGCTGCAGACAGAGATATTAGTTCGTTTACATCCCTGCCTATGGAAAGGGTAACGACTAACGAGTAATGACAAGTAGAAGAGAGCCCCATTGAAGAATTTCTATTGAGGAGCGTCTGGGACTCACAACAGTGATGCTCCTGGTCAGAAACGAGCAGCTCATGCTTAAATCGATGTGAATATGCTGCTTTGATTTGCAGYGGGTCTTAATGCTGTATTTTAGAGGTAGTCAGGGGACAGGAGAAAGTATAGACCTTAGATCTAGCAGCGAGGAAAGTAGCAGAGAGCCTTGGGAATTGCAAAGTGATCTGAAGAAGAAGCAGGGCCRTAATTTAGTTGGGAACGAATCTCACCATATTGCAGATTCTGCACCCTGCAGCTTCTAGGATGCAAGTGGGTTCCCTTGAGTGAAGCTGTATTTCAGGGTCTGGGAGTTAACGAAAGGCACAGCAGCTGCCAGAGGCCGGCTCCTGCCCAGCCACGGCGCGGATGARGGAGCGGTGGGGTGTGTGTGCGAGCAGAGGGGGGCTCGGGGTTAGGTGGAGAGTAGCGAGGGGCAGGAGGGTCCGGGCAGCGCAGCTCCAGCTGCCACCGCGCAGCATCTGGGCAGCTGAGCCTTGGGGTTGTGTGAGGAGAAAGGGTGACATGACCYGCTAGGATGAGTCATTGCCGAAGCAAGGACGGCACAGTTTCACCCTGGGCCGCTCACAGACTGATGCAAACTCTGCGCTAGCTGTGTGGTTTGCTCGGAGCCAAACAGTCCGGTTCCAAATGCTGGGGTTTCGGCTGCCCGCCCGACCTTACGCTTCGAAACTGGAGTGTGACACAGCTGTTGGAAACGCACGAAGCAGATTTGCAGTTGTCTCAGACGTGAGCTTCATCCCTGTTTGGACTATTTTGCGAAAGTGAGCACAACCCAGACCCCTGGAAGCGGAGTAGAGCCTGATGAAATAGAGGGATTTAAGGATTTACTCTAGTCCCTTTGGCATAGTACTGCTGCTTTGACAGTTGCAACGTACTGCATAAATGAGGACTTAGCCTTGAAACTGCTGCCACTCTAGCTCAGTCCAAGTAGGGCACTAATCATTTACTGAGAATTATTTGGGTCAATTTTTGATACCATTAATAAGCTGCTTCTGCTAATAATACAATAAAAAAACCCTGGAGATTCACAAAACTCTTTGTGTAAAGAAAAATAACTTGCAGGCTGCTGCAATGTCCTTCAAGTGACTGTTAGCCACTCTTTCCTTTCTGAGCAACAGGGCGGTCCTGTAAATTTGTTTGATGTTTGTGGAGCTCTGTGCAACTGTGTAACGGACAGGTAGGAAGAAAAACCTAGAGAGTCTGCTTGTAGCTGCCATTTAAAAGCACAGCTTGTCATCACTCCTCATGGACTAGATGTATTTATCCTAATGATATTTTTAAAATGATCTGGCAACTTAGCATCTTATATTTTCCTCCCAAATAGTTCTTTATGACAAGGAAAATCTATTCCAGTTATTATTATTACCRTTTAATGTGCTCTACAGAAGGTTTTTTTACTGCTCTTCCACACTGCTCTAACTACCCATGTCTTCAAATTCATGGATTACTGAGAACTTTCATACCCCTGGCAGAACTGGGGAACGTGTTTTTTTTCTATCCAGTAGTGCTACTATGCTAATAGGGCAAATAATTGTCCAGAATGATGAGAGACAGAAACGGTTCAATGGACAGGAATTAAAAATGAGCCTTTTAAAAACTTCCATTTTAGAATAAGCTGATGGTTTGATAGATTTTATGTCTTCAACATAAAACTTCTATTAAAAGATATCCAATAAAATAATATGATAATTGCCTTACTGCAATGAAAAAAAAAATCCTGTTTAAAATGCTCTTTTTCTGACTTCAGTTGCTCGGTTACACTGCAGCGTGCCGTCAGCGAGTGTYGTCCTGAAGGCTATTTTTAGGCCTGGGATTTCTTTTGTACAAAGAAACTCAATTACTGGTTTCAAAGAACATCATTTCTGTCTATCGGATTGGTCAAACTCAAAAGGCCGGTCTGCCTTCATGACAGTACTTTGTGCTATAAAGTTTTCAAAGATGGAATTCTTTTTAGCTCTGTTTAGATGGAAATGGCAATGGCAATATTGCCCGTAACACTAGGAGCTCACTTGATCTCGCAGGATGCTTCTCCTGATCGCTGTCTCCCTTGATCAGATAGCGGCGTCCGTCAGGGCTGCGGAGCCCTGACCACAGTCCTTGTCCATGTTTGTGACTCTTCATCATCTTTCATTCAGTGACTTCTGCTGAGCCTGGTTTGCACTTAGGAAAGCTTTAAAATGACACTACCAAATGCTTCGTTTTTCCATGTGATCAAAAAACAGGCAGAATGATAATATGTTTTGTCACAAACTTGGTTTACCAGAAAGATAGCTGAAAACATCACATTAGTATCATGTTATAAGATTTGGATTCAGGGACTACACATGCTAACTTCCCTGCTGAATGCATCTGTATGCTTACATTTATGTTTACACCAGCTTTAACAGTTTCTTGGCAGTTGGATTTAGGTAGGTTTAAAGCAGTTGCATAAAACATAGGTACTAGCTCACATTTGTACCAATGCATAAAAACAGTGAAGCTGGAATTGCATTCAAGACGGTAAAACATCAAAAATCAAACTTCATGGACTGACTGCAGCAGGCAGGAATTTGAACAGACAACTGCTTAATTCAGATACTGACTTTTCCTCATTGTGTTCAAGGTTTTCCTTTTTATTTGATTGTCAGCTTCCTTCTCTTGCAATTATGTGTTTCCTGTTGTCCAGAAAATGATAAGAGAGATGAGAATTTTTACTTACCCTGTTCCATCATCTCCAGGAGGCCTTTCTTAATGAGTTCATCCCGACCTTGCCGTGCTGTCATCTTCTTCTCCAACACTGCAAGAAGTTGTAGCGTGACACAGAGCACTGGTTAACAGCAGGGCATGCATATAACTGAGTGAGAAAGCTGCAACAAGGAATTCCCTCTACTCTTGACTGCAGCATGCTTGTACAGAACTGCAAGGATCTTGTTTTGGGGAGCATAGATGTGACTGGTCAGCCTGCCTGTGCCCTTTCCTTTTTTAAAACAACAGTATAATCACCCATAGGTAGAGTGGAGATTTACGCCCTAACCTGCTGCCTGATCACGCTGGTGATAAGAATAATTTCACACAGGATAACAGGGGGCTACCGTAGCCTTCGTGCTGTTAACTGCAGTGTCGGAGCTGCTGCAGCAAGCGGCTTCCTTTGCTGTGACGCTCCAGAGTGCCCGGGCAAGTGCAGCAAATTGCACCATCGAACCTTAGGAAAAGGCAAGTGAGTCTGTGTCTCCGCTGATCTCTTGGGGCACCACTGGCGACAAGCGAGAGCACGCACTGCTCTCGGCTGCTCCGTCACTGCAGACACAGCTGCTGGAGGGAAGGCATTTTACATGGTGTAGCTCCCTCCTGTCACTTTTCATAATGTTACTGCGACCTACATAATCTTCACCCCAAATAAAAGGGGTGATGATCTGTGGGGCCGTAAATGTGACCTATTTTGGAGAAGAGAAGGTCCATGAAAAACAGTCTGTGTTGAAGCTCATGCTTTGCTCTTGTATTTGACCTGTTCTTTGAAATGTATTATATTGTGTTATATAGGAAGTCAGACTATAAGGGCCCTTTCTAGGCTTAAATGTTATTAATCTATAACCTGCTGAAATCTCTGAATTAAGTTTAGACCAGGTAATCATTAATGTTGCCAATGTAAACAAATTCTGCCCAAGGAAAGCTTTGCCTTTTGCTGCCTCATGCCCATCCTACCTGCAGATGTCTGCTTTAGCTTCTCATTTTTCTTTTTCCGCCACTTCCACGGTTTGAAGATCCTGCCCAGCGTTGCCAGTTTGCTGTTCCTCCTCACTGGTGGAGTTCGAATCCCTGAGACCAGGTAGTCAGAACGCATTGCAGGGGACTGCTCCATCTCATCTGAGCAGGGGAGACAGGAGAGCTCGTGGTTAGATAGTGCCCTGCAGCGCAGGCTTCATAAGGAAGGCTTGCGGCGGTGCCCAGCTGAGGAGCGTTCAGTCGAGCAGTGCAAGACTTTGAGAGAAAGTCACTGCGCTGCTAAAGCACGTGGCCAGGCTGAGGGGAGCCAGACAGAGACGTCTAACGTCGTTGTGCCAGCCTGGTGCTTCCTCCCGGCTGCTCGCCGGGCTACCGTCTTGCACGGTACCTGTCTGGATGCCAAATATTAGAGTAACTCTGCTGCCCTCCCTCAGGGATCTGTCAGGGTTATTAGTCTGGCCTTAGGGAAGGGGTTGTGCTGCATTTGTACACCCTTTGCGTACTCCACCGCTCTCCCGACTCTGTGCCTGTTACTCACGGAGGTGATGGTGTTACTGTACCCCAAGGCTGTGTGTAGCTTTGCTTTGCAGCCCTCTGCAACACGGGGAGCCAGGAGCTCCCGCAAGCTTTAGTAGGAGCAGTAGAAACCTAACACATCTGTAAATAAGGCCAATAAAGTCTCCAGTTAAACATGTAAAATTAATGTTCCCTTAGAAAAATTCAGACCAAAAGCCTTTACGAAAAGCTGAGAGAAAGTGTGAGAAAGCTAAGGGCTCTTCTGCTTTCCCAGCTTCTAACTCTGTTCTCAGGCCACAGGATATTGCTGCCTTTTCAATGAACTCTCCTCACATGTGCTGATGGACTAATGCAAATCTTTTATATAAGAATAGCTTGTTTGATATATGCTACGTAAGTAAAATCTCTGACTATTGTGCAAATGTTCCTTGAGGAAGCTAAGGGGAAAATTCTTTCCCTTTTGTCCAGCCAAGCCACAGCAACTCACAGATAATGCTTCAGCCAGAAAAGCAGTTTAGGTATTTTTAATAGTTTGTCTTCAAAATAGGTTGTTAGTTTTGCTTATAAACAAGTCTTGTATGAAACAATACATACAGACCAGTGGCGGTTGTGTGCTAGCCAGTACCATGAAAGAAAGCAGCACAGGTCCATAAATGGGGATATTGATGGCTTTATTGAGATTTGTGCGCGAGCACCAATACAGTAATTGTTAAAAGAGAAACTGCCCTCAGTCGTCAGACGTGTTATATGAATAAAAGCTGAATGACAATTGTTTTTTTCCAACAATCAGTTATAATTTAAATGAGCAATGTGGAGCTATGAACATACGTACATTTCCAAGTTATTTCTCTCTGAAACAGCAGCATTTATCATAAATTGCTTTATGACTGCAAGATAAAAACTATACACTGTCTTCTAGGCTTTGTTTTTAAGTTAACAGGGTGAAAATGCTTAAATCACAGCATGGAGGTGGGGGTATCCAAGTAAACAGGAAACAAATTTTGGAAGATTTTTAAACACAGCAGGGGAATGAATACATTTCTCCTCTTCCATTTAATTTTGAAAATATTGGTAATAGAGATGAATCATTAAGTGGAGACAAACTAAAAAATTGGCCATATTAGCTGTCAGAACAGAGAAAAGGTTGTAACAATTTTTCCTCTCTCATTGTGCATGCCCAAATTCTACATTTAGAATTTCTAATTTCTATTTCTAAATTCTACTGAATTTGGAGCATCTTTTGTTTCATTGCATTCTCCTGGGGTTTATCTTGATCTTTAAATTTAATATATATTTAAAATATACCTAAAATATATTTTGCCTTTGAAAGAATGGTGTCTACCAAAGATGATATTTATGAATTACAGTTTGGAGGTCAGTATTAAGAAGCAGAAAACAGAAGCTAGCAAGGACCCTAGTATATAAGAAGGGCAGTAGCTTATGGACACCGGCTAGATTGCCAAGATATCACGGGTTGCTCCTTTCCTAATTGCATATTCGGAAATGAGAAGTATCACGGAAATAAGCTTTGATGCAGTAGAGCTGCTTGATTACAGAGATGGCAATGAGAAAGGAAAATGGCACAAAGTGGCTCTGCTATTAATCTGCTATTATGATGACTTTCAAGCTGTAATAGAAGCCTCAGAAAATAGCATTTGGCCATTGCTTGTGACAACCATTGAGTAGCAATGGAAATGTTCACGGAATTAGCTGATCTTAAAAAAGTCGTAGATCAGACTAAATCTGAACCTCGTCCCTGGAAAGGACTGTGGAGTAGGACAGCTCAGCTGTCCCTGTCCTTGCTTGCGAGACTGCTCAAACACTTCCTACCGTCCCGGGAATTTCTCAAGCATGTAAGTGAGGATTAAATAAGCAGCTGATTTAAAACAGTGTCTTGGCAAGTTGCTGATCCTGCTGCATTTCATTCAGGATGTAGGTGTCTGCAAAGTGGCTTTGGCATCACCCACATGTTTTATCGAGCACTGGTAGCATGAGATCACTTCACCATTTTTGCCAGATACAGGGGATCTAGACAGAACCAGGAAATCATTCAAACCCAGACCTGTGCGTCTCTAGCAATGTTTGTTTGTTGTCCCAGATGTTCCCCTAAGAACGAGAATGAGGGGGTGCTGCAAAGGCACTGAGTATTCCCTAAGCGCTCTGCAGCGATCGACGTTTCCATAGTTTTCATCAGCCCTGTAAACTGCATTTCTTCCATCCCCCTCTGCCCTGTTGGTTGTGCAAATGCAGAGATTTATCCCTTTAGACTTAAGCTGCGGTCCTCTGAAGTACAGCTAGAGCTCAAACGTCAAAGAAGGAAGAGGGGCTAAAACAAATGTTCCAGCGGAGGTTTTCATGGGCTTTTTTAGCTCTATTAATGTTTCTCACATAGTACAGAGAGTTCTTAAGCAAATGGTTTTATCACCTGGTACATTCTCACCATATGCAGTTCCTACACTGTGCATTTGGAGAGATGGACACAAATAAAAATAGATAGAGACACTGTAAGACAGATGTCCTCAAGTCATAAATAACGAGGAAATGGTCTCACTGGCAATACGAATCACAAGGAAGCTTTTGGAGCTCCTCATTCCCAGTCAGTTCATTTTTCCTGTGTTGTGGGTTGCCTGCCTGCGAGATAAGAAGTTGACAGCACAAAAGCAGTTCCCACGTGCAGCCCTGACTACCGGAGTAACAGGCACACCTCAGCATCAGCCAGTTTCCGCAGCCAGCAAGCTGTGAAGATTTGCCAACCCTCCAACTGCTCTCTGAAATATTCAGCACATTTTCTAATCTGCAGTCAATATTTTAATTATGCTAACTGTACGGTGGAATAACGCGGTTATTTCTCCCAGAGCCTGATAGCCTGGTGCCGGGCCACGCAGTTACGTAGAGGGTGTCTGTGAAATGCAAACAGCCAAGAGCCAAACTGGTTCCTCCGAATCAGCAGGGAGAAACGAGCAACAGCTTAACTGGCAGCGTAATGCGGAAGGATGAGGGACAGTGTGCACAGGGCCAAGGGGGCACAAGCTTAACCCGAGCTTAATCCATGGCACAAGCTTAACCTGAGCTTAACCCACAGCACAAGCTTAACCTACCTCAAGCTTAACCCTACCTAACACAGGCAGGCCAGACTCTGCTTGGCCATCCCTGCTCACACAGGCCAGTTGGTCGCACACCGTCCTGCGAGGAGACGGTCGTCAGCCCTGTGGGGCCAAAGAGGTTTGCTCCGACTGGAGCTTGCTGGGGGTTTTGTTTTTTGGGGTTTTTTTCCCCTCTCCTCCTGAAATTGGTTTCAAGTCCTTGCTGTACCTTGTTCAGGGAGGGCAAAGGCTTTCATGCTGGAGATCCAGAATCAAAACAAGCTTCTCATACATGATACAGTTGTCATCTACTCCATGTGTGTGAGAGGAATGGAAATGAATGTGAATGAATGTGGCTGCTCCCTTACTGATCATGCCGGGCCAGTGCTCCTCACCGTGCTAGCTGGGGTAATTGCTAGGGCTCCTGACGCCGGCCAGCGGTGGGACTGGTTTGATGTCTGAGACACCCCCAGTCAGGCTAGGGGAGAGGTTCTGAACTAACGGGCTCTGCTCGGGACTGCAGAATAAACCATGCAACAGAGAGGAAAAGAGCAAACTGTAATGTTCATTACATCTGGCCGCAGGGCCTGGTCCCCCCGAGAGTCTGAGTATCTGCAGCTTTGGTTTACTTCAGCAGCAGTTGCGGATGATCAGCATTTCTGAACAGTGTCCTATTCATTTTCTTCTTTAAAATATTGCTGCAACATAAAAAGACTATTCTGCCTGTTAGTTCCTTCTCCATAGGAATTGCCTAGTTTTTCTGCTGCTGGAAGCTCTCCCGTTCACTGGTGGCAAGTCCTGCCTCCATCCCATCCACACTCTCACAGAAGTGAGGCAGGTTTGCTGGGAGTATGGTGGAGTTTGAGTCCTAGATGTGTGACAGAAGAGTGCCATATGCCTGCATATAGCCTTCATTTGCACCACGGATGTTTTTGGCCCTGAGATGATGTTGTCTGGGTGATAAGTGTTGTGAAGTGGAGCATGTGGCTTAGTCGGTTGGGTCTATCTTCTTGGCTTTCTCATGATGAGCCAACAAGACGGTAGCCTGATGCCCAGGCTGCTGACCACAGCAACTGCGGGCCGTGCGCCATGGGCTGCTGTTGGCAGCTGGACACATCAGGCCCTGAAAGCTGAGTTGCACTAACCTTGCTACGGAGAGGGGCTGTAAGGGGGCTGGAGTGCTCTCTTGTGAATAAGCAAATTGCAGCAGGGAAGATCGAGAAGGCTGTGTTTTAATGGGCTGGGTATTTAGCTGAATTCGATTCATGGTAATGGAAGTTGTGCCTTGCTAAATCTCCTGTGTACACTGCTAGGAGAAGGGCCACTGAAAAATCTGCAACCTGCAGGCAGTTTAAAAATAACACAGCAGACAAGAGCTGCAGGCAAATTTGTAAGGCAAGCGTGCTCTGCTTTCTGATGAATTGGTTTGTAATGCAGCTCTGCATGTTCTCTCCTTTATTATCATTGCATCTGTCTTTGCACCTCAGGTACGGAGTTAAAAAATGAAAAGAGGCTCCCTTTGGTCCATGCCAGAAGGCAGAGACAGTGACTGGAATCAAAATGACCTCTCAGGCCTTTGGTATAGAGGTACCTTTACGACTGTTAACTTTCAGTGCTGCCTAGAATTAGTATCTACCTCTAAAAATGGTGCTAGAGAGGATGTCAGAGGAAGAGCTCAGCTTTAAAGGGTTCCCGTCTACTAGTCAGTCCTGAATCATACAACCCCAGCACTGGTGAGAGCAACCAAAACCCAGCAATCTATACGGAGGGTGCTCTACTTCTGTACAAAGCATACATTTATCTAGTGAGAGGGACCTGAAGGGGGAAGCAGGCAGAAAGGTTCCCTGGGTTTTGGAGCGAGATCTCTCCTGAGCTTTGGGAGGGAGAACTGGTGGCAGGAATAAACCCCTATTCCTTCGTTTAGCATCCCAAAAGCAGGAAGAAACCAAGTGCGATGACTGAATCGGCAGGATAGGGGTAAATCGTTTGTGGCTGGAAGGGCCTTTGAACACCTTTGTTGTGTTCCAAAGAACCAGACTCAAACCGAAGAGCTTTTTTTCTTGCGCTAGGCAGATGTTTTCTGATGGAGCTCATCCTTGTTATAAAAATGTTTTCTGCTGCGTGGATCTCTGCAGGCATGCTCTCTTTCTTGATTCCCTTTAGAAGAAAACTGCCCTGGAATGCTCCAGTTTGAAGTTTCCATTTCAATTTTCTGAAAACATGGTATTTTGATTTTTCCAATTTTGAATGACTATTAGAAATCAAATATAAAAATTAGAAATGAGAACAAAAAATTTTGATTTTATCAAAATGAAAGCTTTTGACCTGAAATTTATCTTATCTTTGAATTATTTCATTTGTATGTGGAACTGTAAATGTTTCAGTATTAGTTTGGTTTGGCTTGGCTCGGCTTGGTTTGGAAAAAATTGCACAAAATCCTTTGTGAAACAGAAAACCCAATTCCTACCAGTTTGGTTATTTGGAAAAGGCAAGGCACCTGTAGTACATTATTCAATGGAATCATTAACTAAGTGTTGGATGCACATTGCTGAGGTGACATAGGTTGCTTCTCTGACAAATAATATTTGTTACATCAGAAATGTTTTAAAGCACAGAAGGGAAAATTACAGGATTGAGACTGACTAGGCATTTACCTATTGAAGTTTTTAGGTTTTGTATGGTCAACAGGATAGGTAGAAATGGCTTGAATTCTTATCTTTCTGTCATCAAAACCGTAATCCTTTATGCTCATGATTTCTTGCCTTCGATTTCATCTCACCCAATAGTTTAGTCCCTTTAAAAAGCAGACAGATAGCTGGCCAGGTTCATCCAAATGATAACTGTGTTGGTCATTGAGTTACCTTGGGGGGAAATCTGGCTTAATAAAATTGTACAGGCTTCAAATTCATGGAGATACATGAAGGCAAAGTGAAAACATTAGGAAAAATGGCAAAAGGACAAAGGGGAAGGGAGTCCTCCACGAGCACCATACGCAAAACAGCTCTGAGCTCGGCTTCCACTGAGCACAAGCTGTTCTTGGGCCATATCACCTTCCTTTTAGCCAGACAATATGAATCCTGATTAGGTTTTTACAGTTCCCTGCATAAAAATGCAAGTTATTGTGCTTGCCTTGCTACCCTTTATGGCGTCTCCAGAGCCTGAGCTTCCATTTTCACTTCAAACTCAAGTGTTGTTTTCCACATATCTTTGTTCTATCTTTATTATGTTAAATTATGATTTAACGTCTTTCTTTAATTGAAGGAGGGGGGAAAAAAAACGCAAGACATAATTTGTAGGTGGTAGGAGGGGGCTGTGCTTGCCAAGGAAGTTTATTTCTATTCTGCCATGCTGAGCCTCCCTTCAAAGTATTTGGATTTCAAAACCAGCTTTAGCTGAAATAAATGGGGGAACAGATTATACTTATCAAAGGAAAGGGAGCATGTGAGTGGCAACTCCAGCTAAATCTCTTGGATAAAGATATACTTTATATGCTTGAGATTTGTGCTTTCTTCCAGAAATTGTTCCTTCAGGAAGTTGACGTATCACCTAACAGCATTACTGCTGTATGAGCGAAGGTGCGAAGAAATTAATCAGGAACCTTTCATGGTTTTGGATCATTGTGTCAAGTCCCAATTGCGCTTCATATGATTTACAATGCACAGTGTGACATTAGCAACTCATTAACAAAGTAAGTTTTTCAATGTTTGTGTAAAGGAACCCACAACATGCTCTACCTGGATAAGGAAGAGCTAAATAACAGTAAGAAAATGAGACTAATGAGGGATTGCTAAATAATCACAGTTGATTCAATTACCCAAGCCTGCACAATATCTTCTTTCAGGAGGGGAAACTTGACATTTGCATGTCTCACACCACCCCGTGAGAGCTTGCTCAGGCAGCAGGCAGGGCAGCATCTCCTGAGATTTAGAAAGCCCCCTCCAAATAAAGTCAAATGAGCCTTGCCTCTGAGAGCAAGGCTGCACACCAAGCCTTGTCCATCTTGCATCTGAAAAGGGTTTTGTACTACCCAAGTGTTACAAATTCCCAGGGCTGGGCAGTTTCCCCCAGCCTTTCTGAGAGGTGCTGTTCTGCAGGGCAGCAGGAGGCCAAGCTCAGAAAGTACGGGAATGGCTTGAATGAGGCTTTGCCGTGTGCTCTGCTCATACTAGTAAAGCAGTTGCCTGGTCTACAGGACAGTGTTTGATCGCCTGCACATGCTAATTAGCTGTAGTCCTGCTGCAAACCTGTTGAAAGGATGTTTTCTCAGATTCCTCAGGGAGTCTGCAGCCCAAAACAGTACCCTGTGCTGTCTCCAGGAGGCACCTGCAAATTCGTTTCGCTGCTAGTAATCCCCGCTGGAAGTAACATTTAGATGGAGACGTAACATCCAGGGAAGTCAACCATTAAGAGCACCATCCTTGCTAGCTGGGAATGGTGCATTACTTTTGTCTGGGATTTGTGCCCCAGAAGCTACCTGTTTAGCCTTTCTTCAGTCTATGCGAGCCCATGGCTGTCAAACATAGAATGAGCTCTTTTATATTTTTATCTCTTTTACTTATATCTTTTATTTTTATACCTTTTAAGCTCACTTTTATTTTTAGCCCAAACCTGCACATAAGAGAAATAACCAAATTCTCATGTCCTATGCACTTTTATGCCCAGGTAATTTAATGCATGATTTCCTTCCTTGGAATGCACCACAGTTCCCTGCTGGTGCTCTGTCACTCTTTAAGGACCCTACTGCAGATGAAAAACATTCCTCCTGCATTGTGAAATGCAAGACCATCTGCCTTTTTTTCCCTTTATCACTCCTCCTGTTTTGCACTTTCACTTTTCTTACAGCCATTGGCAACAAATGTGCATTAGCTGATGGTCTCTGGCACATATTCCAGGCCTGTTACATAGAATAGCACAGAGATTTGGAAGAGGAAATACTTAGGCTACAAAGATATAACATTAACACAGAGCAGTTATAAAGAAAGGTAGGATAGAAAACAGATACAGTGACTGAATTCAGCTTTTGTCTAAAGGTTATGCATCCAATTTGGCTCCTTGTAAAGCTGTTAGAAAGCTGCCAGCGGTTTCTGCATTTGGCTGGTATGTAAAGTGCGATGAAACCTTTCTTAGGAGGTCATATCACCTGAATGAATGATTAAATACTTTCTAGAGATGGTCTGCTGCACATACCAGTATATAACATTCTGTAGATATATGTGTGGGAAATACTTCAAGGGGAGCATTGTTAATAAAGATCCARTTGTCCCACTATCTACTGGTATTTTCCAGAGAGGCAATTACACTAAATCCTCAGAAGTAGTCTGTCAAAAGACAGTGAGGTATCGCAAACCCTCTGTTGCCCTCAGCATCCTGGAAAATACACACATATGTGCATAGACCCAGAGCAGAGGGTCAGACAGTACAAAGTCCCCTACGGCGATGGCAGTTCTCACCTGTTACATCCCATGTTAAAGTTAACATTTTCTGCTCATTACCGTGGCAGTATCTTGAGGCTCAGACGAGGGCTTTAAAGCACTAATCTAACAAAACTGCAACATGCCTAAATGTGGCATCTGAGTATGTTTAAAAATTAATGAGTTCCTGCGGGTCCATACTCTAAAAACGGAGATTCTGCTTCCAAAAAGATGCACTCTGGTTAACGGTCTTCAACATGCTAAGATAGAAACGTGCCTTCTAAAATGAAACCCTTTAGTGGTCGAGGGCCAAAAGAACTAAGTGCTTATCAATTTACTGTAATAATTGTCACTGTTTGTGCGAAGAGAAGCCCACAATCTATTTCTAAGAGGAATGGTAGGATCTCTTAGAGCAGGGAATGAACATGAAAATTATTCAAAATATATTAAGCAGTTTCCAGTGCAGCTCTTAGAATGACTTAATTCCAAGATGGTTTTTTTTTGTATTATCGGAGCTAGGAAAACTAAACTACCCAGTTGTAATCCTTGCCCTGCCCAAGGAATAGAACAACAGAGAGACACCGTCCCACATGCAAACAGCAAAATGAAAATTTGGCAGGAGAGGAGCAAAGATGTCTATTCATTAACCCTCTGCATCACCCAGCAGCCAAGCAGGGAGAACGACTATGAAAGTAACTGCCGTTTCTTGTGCTACTCTACTATACCGGCTGTGTCTACATTAGCAAGTAGTGCAGCCCATTAGAAGTGGGTCTGGTGCTGAGGACTCAACACCCTCTTCCTTTTTGTGCAAGAGGAATGTGATTTGTTAGGTAGTGTGATCTTAGTGACTCATAAACTTGACAGAAAATGATCTCTTTCCTTACAAAGCTCATAGGAAACAAGATTATTCTTTAAAAACCAAAATACCAACCAAACTAAACAACCATTCTTCCAAAAATGAACTTAGAATTTTTCTTTCTGGAGGTAGGATGAAGATTATTTTTCCTACTAAATGGTGAGTTTCAAAGCCCTTAAACACTCATGTGAATTCCTCTGAGCCACTGATAATGAAAGTCACTGACTTTCAGCAAGACTTTGGCTCCTAAATTTATGATAAACTGAAAATTTGCTTGTATCACATTTTACCCCATATTACAGCTTATCTAAGATGTCAATTTACTACATTTGTCTATGATATTTTCCTATGGCCAGAATGGCATATGTCTTCCTAGAGCCTTTCAGCAAGATATCATTTAAAAAAGAAAAGCAATGTACAAGATTTGCAATGCACTGATCAGTGAAATTGCTATGCATATATTAATAAATAAGTGTAATGAGAATGTCAAATTTGCTAGAATGTTCCTATGGTTGTGACAAAAAAAACAAATTTGCTATAACGTATACGCAGCTGAGATACATTTAGTTTGTTCATTTCTAAAGTCTGTAGTGTGTTGAGTTTAGTGGGAAAAGGGCTTTGCATTTAACCAGAGCTCTACTGATGTCATTTGGAGTGAGTCTTCATGTGCTTCAGTGCAGGAACTGGGCTTAGTATTAATTTCTGACTTCATAAAACATTTTTCCATACTAACTAGACAATTGTTGCTATCAGCAAATGTATCATAATAATTTCTTAAAGAGGCTACCTTTGAAAGAAGGGAACAGAAATGTCTTAAATAACATTTCAATACTCACATTCTTTTGAAAGAGAATCTTTGTGGGCTAGTGGAGTTGCATATTACTGCTTACAACTGCAAAGGTCACATAGTATTTTAAGATCACTATATAAATCATTCTAAATCCCAAGGAAAAGGTTGGCAGAAATTGCCTCAAACCTTGTATTCCACAAAAAAATATTTTCAGGTAAAAACTGTAAAAGTTATCTAACTATTTATCTGAATTTTTAGTACTAGAAATATTCATGAATTAGAAATATGGAAATCTCCAGCAATGGCCAGAAGACGTGACATATTTACTTATGATAAGTGCTGGTCTCCATTATCTTTGACATTCTGCTCTTCCCTTACAATTGCAATAGGAAACATATTGAATGCTGCAGATCCGAGGGTTATATCCCATTACACTTCTTCCATTTTGTAAACCAAGCAGCAAACTCTGAAGAGCCACCAAAGCCACTGCAGTTACAGCATGGGAATCTCGAGGGGAAAAACCATGTCTAACAAGAAAAAGCTTTGAGCCAGCCTTGTATACAACTTTAAAATGTTTTTGTTAACATTCCACTAATTTCCACTGAATCTGCCTAAAGCCAGCCGGGCCCCTGGGAACTTGGTATCGTTAATGAATTAGTCTAGGCCACAAAGCCTTGTACCTTAACTCTGGTTTTACCCCTTTCATCGCACATATATTTCTTAACATTTCATGTCCTTTTCCCAGCATCTCTGCTAGATGTGTGAGCATGTATCAGGCAAAACTCTTTTCAGAGGTCTCTGTGTGAAATATTTTTTATAAATGCTTTGAGTCAAAACCTACCACACAACATCCCAAACAAAGGAGTTTGGCTTACCCGAGAGGCCCATACTTTAGATGTAAGAGTTTTCAAAATCAGGACTTTAATTTGTTTTTAATTGTACTAAACTATGGTCCCTATACACATTCAAACATGTAAAAATGTGTATGTTGAGAGCTGTGCCGTATAACTACGTGCGTGTGGGTATGCGGAGCCTCCGTTACTACTGCATCTCTCTGTACGTGCGGGAACGCATCCATGCAGTGCCACCATCTGCGTGCTCAGTTACCGACGGGCATCACGTGCGAACCTTTCCCCATATGCAAACGAACTTTCATTCAAACACGAGATTTTATTTTAGTAGTCTTCTCAGATTTTGGCCTCTGTAATGAGACATAACTCCTTTGGGACCCGTTCAGCCATTTCTGAGAGAATAATGAAAACATTGTCAAAATAGGCTTTAGCTCAGCGAGTTTGTTTCTGTTGCCGAGACTTTTTTGACTGGGATATGTTACTTGATCTTTAAATGCTTTATGTCCCTGATGCATGAAATGGAGATGACAGACACAGAGTTTGACTACCGTTTGCAACAGGACTAGCTACAGTACTGTCTGCACAGACAGGGCTGAGTAATCACATGAACACACCTGTATTTCGCGACTGGGAGAGCCCATGCAGTGCAAGGTGCTAATGAGGGGCCTGCAGTCCTCCCAACCTCCTCGGACATTTTAGAGAGCCAAAGCATGGACATGATATATGGAAAATGTATGCAATCACGTTCTTTTATTTTTTGTGTTGAAACATGAATATATGACTGCAATACATTTTAAATATATAACTGTGTATTTTACAGCTTCTGGACTTGTTGATATTAATTGACTAAATTTTCAGTTCCCTTTCCTTTTTATTCTCCCTAAAATATTTAGACTGAATTTCCAGAAGATACTGTAATTAGTGGATGTTGTGGAAAAAGTTCACATAAATTAGACATACCTCAACATTATGCCTGCAGATGGTTACTATTTTTGGGTAAATTAGGCAATAGTATGCACAAATGTTATCTTTAATGACTACAGTGTTGACAGCATTTTTGAAAGAATTACTTCGAACTGGAATAAACAGAGAATTAAGGAGGTAGCACATAAACATATTCATAGTAGGTACACAGGATACCCTGCACTAAAATCAGATGTAAAAGATAACTGCTGAGAAATGGCTTTCTTTATATTTTAAATGCCTACTAGTAAGCAGCACTGGTGAAGGGTCCCCAGGCTGCCTTTGAGTGCCCGGAAGGTTTCCGCACCCTTCACCATGGGGCTGACGTGCTGCCAGGCATCGTTCTGCCAGCCCAGATCGCCCGCAGATGAAACAGCAGAGGCTGTAACAACTTTGAGTTATGCAAACATTTCCTACTAATAGGAAACTGTCTTGGTCAAGGCAAAGTTGGGGTAGGGGCTGGCTTTCTGCATGCAGAGCAGTTTAGATCTGCCTTGGTACAGCAGCCCTCTCTGTGCTGGGCTTCACGTACGTACAGAAGTGACTCACCGAAATCCTGTCCTGGGCATTTGGTATGAACAGGTACAATTGCCCCAGTCCTAGACTTACGGACTTAATTTATAATGTAAAGACGTAAAAAATCAGTGAGACTGTGCAATATTGAGAAATGTCTGGGGAGCACACAATTAAACTTCTGTTCTGCTGGTTTGTGGTTATGCAAAAAAATAAGTAACTACTGCTTCCAAAATTAAGATCATTTCAAGAGGAGGCTTTGTTGCTCTTCTTTGTACAGACAACTCCCATTCATTTTAGTGGCAACAGTTTTAAAATTCATATGTTTTTTAAAACAAACAGTCCCAGGCAGTTCTTTGGTCCCCTAACAGCTCTTGATATTCATTTGGGTCATGTTTTTGAGAAGGAATCCTCTAATAAGTATTTTTCTAATGTTTCCCTTTTCTCAGCAGGAATGTTTGGACTGTTTGCTCTTGTTTCCTTATTTTTTCTTTTTGATGCAAAAAGGATGATCAGATCTGTGACAAAACTTCATTTTAAAACCACCATAGAATATGGACTGAATTTTTATTTCAACACAAGTTTGTTACTAAACAAGTAAATAAGAGTCTTGTTTGCTTAAGCATATCTTGGGCCTGTTTTTAAAAGTCTCACAAGATCTAAATATCATGGAAGGAAAAAAAAAGATGGCACATTTTTACCCTGTCTGACCTAAATTTATATATTTTTTAGTTCTTCCAAGAGAAGAAATGGTGGAATAACTTCTCCCTCTTCTCAGTTTCTTTTCAGCTTTCATATTTTAGCTGTGTTCTCAGCTGCTTGCATGAGTCACTGAGCGCTGCAAACAAAGACCCTCCCACAACCTCATCAGAACTGCTTTCTCGGGAGGAACCCTGCGAGGGTTCTGGGGTGAACCACTAAAACGCCACAAAACGCTCCTGAGAGCTGCTTTGTGCCAGGAACCTACACGGGAGCTAACAGAGGATGTGACACTGTCTTAGCTGTAGCAACTGGTTACTTACGAGTGTAATGAAAACTAGGATATTTGAAGATTTTTGTATCACCCTGTCTTGAACTGTACGCCATTGTCCTTCAGTGCTTGTAGAGGCTTCAGGCTGCTGTTGACTTTGCGGATTGTTTTGTGTAATGATGATATTGAATTTCATTGGTCTAGACATAACTTGGACTTGATCCTATGATGTTCCAGGAAACTCCAAATTCCACTTTCATGAGAGGCTTTTATGAGAACTGGAGGGGCATGCAGTGCTTTGCCAGGCTGCACCCGGGGCTGATCCCCGCTATTGCAGGCTAACGTGTTATCATCACCTATTCCTTCCTATACAGTGTAAGTTATATCCAAATTGCATCTCTGTTTGGAGCTACCTATAACACTATATTTAGAAACAACGGCCAGGCTCTCGGGAGGAGTCCATTCTTTGTTGTGAAATTCCTGAATTCATTTAGGATAAGGGAGATCTCTCACAATTTGGCTTATGTCTTGACTGCACAGAGCACATCAAACCCGGCTGAGGATTCTGTGCAGTAAGGTAGGAATAAGAAGGAAAGGTCAACTTCGTCAAGGATAAGGCAAAATCACTGGCAGGTCAAATGGATTCATATGGCAAACGTAACAGTATAGAAATGTGGTGAAACACATTAACAGAGGAAATTGATGTCAGATGTGCCTGTCAGCTCGATTGCATTTTGGGGCATGTACTGTTATGCCTTCTATTGCCCTGTTTTACTCATTTTAGCTTGAGTTCGTCTGCCTCTAGCATAAAGCTTAAGTCCTAAGTGCCTGAACRTAAGGTCAGACAAGGAGTTAGTTGCAATGAAATTACATCTCCCCATCACAGACGATTTCCCTTCTCGCGGGGCTGCCCTTCCCCTTCTCTATTGCATGTCTGCTTTTACACCCAGCTCAGTGTTTTTGCTATCATTTCACTAGCTGTACAGATCCGGCTACTTATCCTGCATGCAGCCTTCTCTTCCTGCTCTGTGCCGTTTACTGATCCTCTGGACAATAAATGTCTGACTTTAATCAAGACTATGCAGGAAAAGTCTTTCTTCTCAGAGAAAGCTTTTAGATGTTACAAGTGTTCAGAGTTGGTTTACCACATTGGGTAATGAAGCAGAGCTAAAAATACCATATGTTCCTTTGACATTGCCCATTCATTATAATAAATGACTGAAATTTCTGTGACTGCAGAACAAAACATGTTTTATGTTTTTGCCTTTAAGTGAAGCTGTGTATAAAGCTCTTTGCCACTTGGAATATCCTCTTAGTGTTTTACATAAGAAGATAACAAAGTTTATTTGGAAGAGGCAGAAAGCCTGAGGCTTTTTTTCCTCTCATTTTCCTAAATGAATGAGGATAGATCTTTGAATGTGAGACCAGGGAAGTATAACTGGCCAAATTTTCTCCATTACGCCTTATAGTAGGGAAATCTTTTGAGGCTGCCCTTCAGAATATCACCTCTTATTGGCAATTCACTGCACTGGATAAGCAAAAGTCCTTTCAATCATCTTCCAGCCTCCTATGCAATCTGTGTAAGTCTGTTTCAACAACTGAGAAGAGATTATCAAAGCATGAGAAAAGAACTGACACATAGGACCAGATTGTTTGAAGATGTTTATTTTAAGCCATTTCACATAGTCTCATTCACTATTTTTGTTTCTCGAACTCAGGGAAAGAGAGAGAAAAAATTTTCCCCAGTAATTAAAACTCCGAAGGCGGGCACATTTGCCTGCACAATAAAGTAATTTATAATATTAAAAAAAAGTATTAAAAACACAAAGAACAAGTAATTTCTTGCTTTCAAATGTTGAAATGATCTAGTGCTATTAATAGAAGAGCTTTTCTCTGTAGAAGATTGATTCTTCTATTTAAAGTTACTGGGGAGTAGCTTGAAAGAATAAAAAATTATGTTTCTGACATCTGGCTATCAGTATGGCCTTTGGATGACGGGTTCAGATAGTGGCTCTAAAACAAACATATTTATTTGGAAATAAGTCAGAAGACTGATCAACAAAACATCCTTCTCCACACAGTTGTTTCTGTAGCTGCATACTTGCTAGATGCCCACCCAGCTTGTCCCTCAGTGCTGGGCACACAAGTTTGAGGATACCGGATTGACAGCACTAAAACACCGATTTTTTTTTTATGCACGAAAATATGCACAGCTAAGGAAGCAGCATAATTTCCCCATACYGCTACCAGTGAAGCTTGACCCTGACCTAAATGGCCCATGATTAGCAGAGCAGGTGTTAGTCCGGCTCCGTGATCCTCCTGCAGAGGTATGAAATTGATACTAGCTGTGATGACATTTTTTGTGGGCACAGAACTAAGAATTTCTGTCACAATAAATCAGCAAACAGTAATACCTCCTCAGGAGTTGAAATAGGACATTTTATACTGAATAGCTCATATCCTGCTTCCAGGCACCTGATCCATTAGATGCTACTTGTTTGAGATGTGATTTTGCTCACGTGCTGACCACGTGGTCCAGGTGCCATTCTAGCAATTTACTATGGAGCTATGTGAGCTACGTGTCTTGTGCATTCCTAGTGGGATCGCTCAGAGATCGTATTTGCAAAAACACATGGGTATGTTACCCAAACATGTAATTCACAGCAAAACCACCAAAACCAGGACAGAATGCTTACAGCTGAAAACAAAATGTCTTATGATTTCATTCTTTGTTTTATTTAATAAGGAAATGGAAACGAGATATGTGTAAAATGTACAGCGAAGCATTGTGCTGGAGATCTCTGAGTAACCCAAACAAGCCAGGGTGTTTAAATAGCACTGCAGCCTTCCTATAGCTGCAAACGCTAAACCAGGGAACTGAGAAGCACCGTCAGTTGCAGGGTGCTGGCTGGAAGCAGCTATATATTCCCACGATCTATGTATGGCAYTGAATTAGATACAGCAGCTCAGGGTTCCCTACCACAAACCCTTAGAAGGTACAGACATGAACAAATAGGCCTTGGTTCATAAAATCTTTGGCTGTTATCCAATAAAGCCAGTTTCAGGGCATTTAGTACCAGATCAAAACTGGCATGGTCCTATAATGCAATGTGTAGATCCAGTAAAAATTCATTCTGCCATCTCAAATTTGTTCGCAAAATGTTGACCAGTCAACTTTTTTTCAGCAAGCTTTTTGCTGGATTAGGTATCGTTTGTCTGTGCCACTTTTGCTTTATGCCATATCAAGTATTATCTGTCTTCCCACAGTTGGCACAAATCTGGCATAAAAACACATAGCTGGCATAAATGCTATCACAGTTCTGGCTGATTTGACAGAAATATGATCATTTGCCCATGCCTGATCTGGATCAAACCCATACTGCCGGTCAAAACATGAGAGCACAGATTTGGTGTTAATATCAGTGTTTCACACGACGGCAGAGCCTTCCTGTGACAGAAGGTGATGTGGAAATAGAGGAATGTCTCTGCCTGCAGCCCCAGCACAGAGGTCTGGAGAGGGAGAAGCAGAGCGAGGAATCACAGGGTGGCCCTAGTTCTGTAAAGAGGGCTTCTCCTCAATGCCCTCAACCTTCAACAGCAGCTACCGGCTACCGGAGCTGCAGGCAAGGACCTTCGCAGGGCCTGAGCCTGTGCCACGCAGCCGCGTTTGGCAAGGCAGCAGGGTAATGCGGCACGGCTCCGTTTGCAGAGCAAAGCAGAGCACCCTTTCCTCACGTTTGCTTTTCTTYGGTTTTGCCTTTGGGCTTCTTGTCTATGCGCTACAAGGGCGCACATGCTGCCCCTCTGCCAGCTCTACGCTGTTACCTCTCTGTATCTCTGTAGTTTATCAATATAACACATAACTCTTACATAAAATAAAAATTCTATAAGCAAATCAAGGAGTCTTCTGGGAATACGGATTTGGCTATAAAATAGCTACTTTTCCTGTAGGTCAAAGCGTGAGAGGGCTTTTGTGTTTGATTTCAGGGTGGCACAGTCAGGAGCACAGGTCTAAATCCAGTAAGTTCTTTAGCAGAAGTGCAAAGTCTTAGCAGCTCAGCGATGCTTTTTCTAACCCTTTATCAATAATGCACCTAATTCATCCTAGTGGCACCTATCATGACTTTCAAATAACATTAAGCTTTGGCATCTAGTGCGCTGTCTTGAATGCTGGTATTTTTAATGCTTGAGTGTTTAAATGTACAAAGAAAGGATTGTGAAGAGAGTTAAACTGCAATTCCCACTGAAGGGCTCTTCAGCTCTCCCCACCTTTCTTGGTATCTTTTCCTTGATTTTTTCCTCTTACTTTTGTGCTTCCTCTCTTTTCTCTGGAGTTGGCAGAGGGGCAAGGGGAGAAGGCAGTACTTCTTAGTATTTAGTCAACATTAAAAGTGACGAGTTTTGACAGCGAGCATCTCCCAAGCCAAAACTGGCAAAGCCAGCTGAAAAAAACAACTGTTTCTGTTCAAATTGCAAAGTTTTTTCATTTGTTGAAAATGTTCCAGGATGGCTACAGGGTGCACTGAGCCTGCCTAAAGGTAGGTTTAACTTATGTGTTGACTATTTAAGAAAGAAAACAACCCTCTTCTGCTGTGCACTTTGGTACTCTGCAAATAAATTTTACCATGGTAACCAAAACATCAGAGGGAATTGGAGTTTTCTGAAGCCACCTGAGGCACAAAACTGTTGTGGTCCTCGGCATTTTGTTCTACAAACTATCCTAGATACTCTATGGTGATTAAAAATGATAGCAAAAACACATGAAATGGCTTAGTATAAAGCATGCTTTCCAACTGTTATGTTAATGTAACAACCAACTCTTAAATCATGCTTTTTTGTAAGTATATACCCAAGTACTCTACAAAGGAGGAAAGCTGAACACAGGTATAGCGACCTGTCCCGGGTCACCCACCGAACCAGTGCTGAACAGAGAACCCATACCTCTGCATGTTGGTCCAGTGCTTGGTGTTTTAGCTGGTTTACCTAAATCCTGCAGTCCAGAAATTCAGTGGTATGACACATCTTATAAGCATGAAGGAGCTCAGAAGCTATCAGGCCAGCCCTGTCTGCACTGACTGCAAGCTGAAGGTGCACAAACAGATAATATCCCTATTAAACAGACCCGGAGTGATTTGTGGAATGACGGTACTAACAGTCACAGAAAAATATTTTCAGCGATTTTGGTATGCAGCTGTACATGAAGCATATGTGCATATTTAGATCTGATTTGATATATAGTTGTCACAGCTGTATGTATGAATCACATAATGGGCTATACTCATGGCCAATTTTCGCTATGTATGTGTAACCACTCAGTCACACAAACAAAACCAAGGATGGCCAATAGATGCCTCTTTGCAGACTCATTTAATCATCTCTCTTTGACACTGGGGCCTTAGATTCAGTGCAAACAGAAGGACAACTTCAGTTCTCWCAATTTGCACAAGAAGACCTTGCTATACAAACATAATTTCCAGCCATGATTTTTCTCAAAATAGATTAATCTTTGTAGAAAATGAGAGCAGAGGCTAATGAGGGTTCAGGCACACATGGGATGGCACCAGTAGTTACTTCATACAAAACACAGCAAATCAATACTTTCTAGAATGATAGTTAATAAAAATCAAATCCCACTAGCAGTTACAGGGGAATTTATTTTGAAATCAAGTATGATACTGCCTGGTTGCCTTCAGTGGAAATACATGACACATGATCTATCTCATCTCACTTCCTTCCACTTAATCACACTTTTAATGAGCAGAAGCATAAAAAGTAAACAGTTCCTTTCTGCTCTACGGTAATACTAATTTTCTCTATGCACTGTTTTCTGCAAGAAACAGGAGTTCATTTTTAGACCCCCCCGTTCAATATTTCACTCAAAGAAATTCACAGGCATCTTCCAAATGCTATTTCTGAAGCTTCTGCAATGTTCACTTGGGTACTGGTAAGGAATGCAAATTTCCTGGGATTTTCTCGCCTCACAGAAAGCACTCTGTCTTGCAGCGAGTGGGGGAAGGGTTGTTTCTAGGTTTGCTTATGAACCCAGCTTCATTCCCAGTCGAGAGAGAAGCGAGAGCGGTGCAGGCGAGAATGCAGTTGCACTGTGGGTAATTTATATGCTAACCCCGCACTTGTAGACGGTCCTTAAAATCTAAGTGTTCTGCAGGGATCTCCTGCCATCTATTATCAATTCTATTGAATAATGAACTACTCTGACAGAAGTAGTGGCTGTTCCAGTGGGAAAAGCATCAAACTCTGCTATAGCAGTTATGCAATGATTGATATATGTTTGTGTCTTGATCCATATGCAAATAACAGTAACTGCCATTTATAACGGCATCTGGTAAGCTGCCATGCTATCGTATGCTTGGAAGAAAATAATATGGTTTGTCTTTTGAATTTTTAATAATCACAGAAGTACTAATCCACAGCAAACATCTATACCATGGAAGGCCAAACCTAGTTTTGTCAATTTAAAGTATTTAAGATCATGAGTCAGAGGTCCAGAATCTCAAGATTGATTGATTGGTGGATTGATTCTCTTTGCCTTCAAAGGTCCTTTTAGCCTAATGGCTGCTTCTTCATTTCTTCTCTGCAGCCAGGAAATTAAAAAATGTTCTGCTTTTCAAATGAAACCTGGAGAGTCTTTGCAAGTGATTCCAAAATTTTATAATCCCAAATTCCAAATATGATACTCAGAATAAAGTTACAATAGTTGTAAACTCTGCAAATCCAAAGGCTTTTTACTTATGCCATCGATGCATTGAAGCCAGTGGAGACAGCAAAAACAGCTGGGGAAAATATTTTGGACAAACTTTATCAGTGACATGTTTGAGTTGCGGAGCACCCCTTTCTCCCACCCAACAGTTCTGAAACTATTTGTTTCAACTTTCTTCAATTTATTAAAGTATGAAATGCTAAACATTTCTGTCAAATGGAAATTTTTAAAATACTTTTTCAGAACTGCCAGCAGAGTAAAACATCAGTTATTCACACAGCTCTAAGGATCTCTGGATTTGCCAAATGTTGCAGTTACTGTCTCATTTTATTCGCCATAATTGGGTTTCACTGTGCTAATCTCTCCAGAGTACAGCATTTATCGTCTTCCAGATGAATGCTAAACGCTGTATTGAAAGGGAATTATCACCTTCCTTCCATCTTACCCTCAGAGAAATGAGAAAAATTGGGAAAAGTCGTCATTATCTGGGGGAACGGGAGAGCTGAGAGGATCCTGCTGGTTTTTTTGCTTTGTGCAGTGGCTCATAGTTGACTTCCAATGGCAGTGCAGGTCTAACACTGCAGCTGTAGTCTGCAAAGGGCGCTTCCTGCCACGCGGGTTGGTGCTGCTGCCCAGTCCTTTTTCTCTTACACTAATGATGAGGGAGAAGACTTCCAGCTTGCTGACGTAGGGAGAGAAAGCATCCTTTGCCTGTATTACCACTGCTGGGTGTTTGAATTCTAAAACTGATTTGAAAAGCATAGTCCCTTTTCTCGGTGGGAGAGGTGCAATAGAAAGAGAGAAAATATGGGGCTCTCCTTGGATCTCTAGTTTTTGAACTGTTAGGGTGCACGTGGCTCAATTTTTCAAGGCTTCCTGCCCAATAGTGAAAATCAGAAATTTGCATTCTTAAACTTTCTGATACTTGAATATATTTGTTCACCTTCCAAAGCTCTGAGAAGAATACCGTCTAGGTAGTATGGTGCTTGGTAATCATGCCTTAATAATCCTCCAGTAAACTCAGATCAGCTTCTAGAGAAATATTTAATGGTGCAATAACAACTTTAGGATCTGATAGTTCTGTCTTCTGTGGGTGACAGAACTTGTGTCTTTGCGAAGACATTGATATTAATAGATTTTGGAAATAGACAATAGAAATTAATTAACTTTATGGCCCACTCAATTATGCAGAATAGCTTGGTAAAGTGAGTCATAAAGGCTCAATAATCCATGATTTAACTTCAACTACATGACTTCTAATAAAATCTCAGGATTTTGGGGGGAGGGAGATGCACTTTCTGTGCAAAGAATTAAAGAACAGGGAAGAACTGGGGAAGTAAGTTTGAAGGACTTTTGTGTGCAAAATCTGGAGAAAGCTTGCACAAGAAATCTCAAAGGAAGATGAGATGACAGTGATTCATACTTCATATTCCAGTCTTGTCCTTTGTTTTAGTTTTAAAATATTAGTTGGTAGGAAAATTATAAATAAGTAGATTAATCAGAAGCAGAAGGTTGGGAGGGGCTGCATTAAACACTACATGTAACTCTCAGTTATACGAGTGCACGTGTGGCATTTTCCTCTTCAACCACAGAGCAATGAGTGAAAGGGAGCTTTTTTTTTTTTACAGCTGACATGTCATGGGATATTTGAATAAATCAGTACTTTCATCAGGTCTCATCTCTACCATTTCACTTCATTATTTTTGAAATTGACTCTGATTTTATGTTATACACCGATGTATTCCCCGATATACATTGCTCTGTGAATGTGGAGCATGAAAAATTAATTCCATTAACAGGTATTCTTTAACTAGGTCTCTAGAGTTCTGTGAGCCTGAATTACACTGCATTTTCCATCTTTTTTTTTAGTTTTGCATGTTCTAGATAAAAAACAGTGTTTCCTTTAAAAGTCATCGCCCACTTCACTGTAATGGCTGCAAGGGGGGAAGAGGATATTGAAAAGTTCTCCATCAACATAAATAAATTAAAATCTCCACTTCATAGAAACCAAGAGAAATGAAGCTGCCGTTAAATGTTTTAAGAGCAAGCTAGAGGCAGAGATGACCAAAATGAAGCTCCCCAATCTAAATATATTAGCAACTCTCTTCACACTTGTATTTTTAAATGTCAGATAATCTATTAAAACTGAAATGGCTTTGAATGCAGTGTGGCTGGAAAGGGTTTCTGATGCAATGTATTTAAATGATGGGAGATCACATCTGCAATTCTGTATTTGCAGGTCAACATTCAGCTTTCTGGTAATAAGGCCAGTCTCATATTTCTATCAGCAACTAGCTATACTCACTCTTCTCTATCTTCTCTTTCTGTACTTGCCTGATGATGCCTAACATTGCAGAGGTTTCAAAGGAATGCAGAGATTTTACAGCAGTGATCCAGTGTCCTCCAGCAAGGGAGATCTATGCATGCTATTTATAAACTCATATAATTCTACTTGCTGCATAATAGCAAATTCATGTTTAATTGGATGTTTTTGTTTTTCATTATCTAACTTGCAGGCATAATTGTCATAATTGTGCCCAGGGGGTAGATTCACAGCTGTATATATAAACTGGACTGAGGCATCTGCTTGCACAGCTTCTCTATAAATCTGGTGCTGGATAGATAAGAGCAAGTTACAGACTGTCATGACTGCTACAATACAACATCATGTGCACCTACATTGCACAGAGCAGAGAGGGAGTTCCTCTGCTCCGGCCCGGGTTGGAGCTGAGACAGAGTAGGAGAACATGAGTGAGAGCCCAGGGCAAGAGGCAAGCGGTGCTGCCAGGAATTGCAGTTGCACAGGGCACACGTATCCCCTTTCACAGAGCTTAGTGGTTTTGCATTGCATAAAAGGCAGAAAAGGGTTGCTACTGATCTTCCAGCAGCTTCTGCTCACAGCGTAGGAAATGGCAGCAGCATAACTTTCGTGACCAGCGTGGCCAGCCGTGACTGGCTTGTTGGATGGGGAGTGGTGCCGGTGCAGTTATCAAACACAGCGTGCTTCCCCTAGCTGCACGGCTGCCCAGCCGGCTCTGCTGCCAAGTGGATGGATGTCTGGTTAAAAGAGAGGACATTCCTGACACATTTGCTTTGGGCAGAGGTTGGCTTCCCTGGGACAGGTCCTATTCAGCACCATTTTAAGCGTCTGGGAAGTTGGTGGGTTTGAGAGTCACACATTGCTAGCTAAGGAAAAATGTGAAAGGTGTACAAAGTTTCTAATGTGGTTTCCTTACCTTTTGTGCAAACTATACATTTTAATTGCCAACCTTTTCCCTACAGTATCTTCTTTCCCATTAGTCATTCATGGTATTTTAAGATATCTTCATTTTGAGTTATGGGCACACATTTTACCTGGGCTTCAAACACATTATTTTTAGGCAGCTTGAAGGCATTTCACTTTTTGGACCATCCATTTCAGGGTTTCTTTTTTTAACTAATGACCTCATTTCTTATGTAGTCCCTTTTCTAGAAATCAAATATCCACATGCTGGACTTATTTGGCCTCCTTTCCCCCCACTGCAGTGTTAAACTCAAATATATTGTGGCCATTACCCCCTAAACCTGTTTGCACTGAGCCCTGTGTACCCCTCGAGACCAAGTCCAGAACAGTATCTCTTCTTGTCAGTTCTAAGTTTAGCTACCAGATGAAGAGTCATTTACTGTGTCCAAATATTGTATCCCTACATCTTGCCCTGAAGAGGCATTGATCCAGGCTGTATAAAGGGAGTTGAAATCTCATACTAGTGCTTTGTGGTGTTAATTTACAACTTTTCCTTAAAATTTCAGCTCCTGACTAATGCAAGAGTTTCTTTTTATTGAAAACTGAAATTTCCACTGTCACATTTAGGTCGATTTTATTCACTTGACATATTGTTTCATTGAGACAGTTATGCAAATATTAATAACCTCTGTAAACAAGAACAAACCACAGGGGGGAAACTTGTCCTTAACCTGGTCCCTGAAGAGCCATTTGGAACAAATGGCTCTGTGTATAATATACTTTTTTCTAATTAGCATCTGTGGCAATAAGCCACTTGGGTATATTTGATATGCTTTTATCTTAAGATCAAATTTACATTTGCCGCTAGGTAGCTCTGACATCTTCATTCTTGTTTTAGATTTCTGTCATAACGTGATTATTGTGTGATTGCTACTCGCAGCAAAACAGTCCCTATTTGTATATGGTTCAGGCTTATCTACAGTGAGGGGCTTTGCAATCACACCAAACAAAAAGAAGAGGGTTTTTTTGCAGCTTTCCTCTTAGAATCCAAAAATTATGATTGTAAAAATTGAAGGACTATTTTTTGGAACCTTATAACAACTCACAGATATAAGCTGTAGAAAAAAATAGCAAGAAAATAATTGCTAAATAAGTTAAGAGACTGTCTGAAGAGACTGTAATTTAAACATCCCCAAAAAAGGGTTTAAACAAACTTTACAAGATGGACCAAGGCACAGATTTTAATGTTTTTTCCTGAGTTTTAAAGAACTGGATATAGAACAGATCCTTTCCTTAATCCACTATTCTAACCACAAGACTGTTTTTCCTACCACAGAGAACTAAGTGCTTTCAAAAATAATTTTTAAGGGCCAATTGGCAATGGATGCTATAAATCGTTATAGCTTTTATGAAATCAGTTGATCTAATCCCGATTATACCCACTGAGGATCTGCCTCGGGACTGTCCAATAAAAGATTCAGGATGGTCTTGGCCTATCTCCTTGAGAAATAAAGAATATGCATCAAATGCAAGTGCTTCCAGAAACATTAGAAGTAGATAGTAACAATATTTCCTGAGCCATGGAAGACTCCATAATTTTGAAATTCACTTTGTCAAAACGGAACCATTTTTTTCAATTCTTGGAAACAATGAGCAAATTTTCACAGCTTGCACTAGGAACTGTTGACTAAATCAGACCTGTCATTCATCTAATTCAGTTACTGCATTTTTGTTAGTAGGTTCCTTACCAGCTGCTTCAGTGAAAAGTGAGCCTTTGTTTTCAAGTGAAAAAATTACAGAAAATGTCATACCATTGCAAAGTTACCTCTTATAGACATCTATGACATCAATCAATTGTTTTCAGCTTTAGAGATTAGAAATAGAAAAAGTAAACTGAAATAATGCAATCTGACTGCTACAAATCAATGGCAAATTAATTTAGTTCACCACATGGGCCTCTGGGATTTTCATACCTTATGTGCTTAATCAGATTTGAGATGATGTCCATTCATTAAGAAATACATTTATATCTCTCCAGGTTAGTAGATCTCTTCCTCCAGACAGCTTTGCACTCCACTCTTTCTCTAAACCACAAAAACCTGTTAAGTGTTCAGCTCAAAACCACAAAACAGGAAAAATCTAAAGCAAAACTGAAAATCTTTTACCCACTCTCAGTTGAGATCTGTTCACCTCTAACACCAAAAGGTGACYGAGGTAAAGTGCCTCAGTTGCAAGTGTGAAGTTGTACTGGGCAGCTGTCACCATGACAAGACCATGCTAAAGTAAATTGCATGAAGTTACCCACATGAGGTCTACTATGAATCAACTCTTTTTCAACCATCCAAAACTACAGAAATCATATTCTGTTAACTCAGAGTTGCTTTATAATTGCATAAGAGTGCAGGATTTCCAGCAGAAACAAAGGGTGGAGGAAATAAATATTGGACAAAATATTTCCACGTATTTGAGAGCAGTAAATTAATCCAGTATAATTTATTGCCTCTTTATATCAAGAGTAATATAGCATTCATAGTATGCTCATGTGTATAACATTTAATGCTTACAGTATAGCCACTATAGATTATTACACATATGTGCATTAGTGCTACTAAGAATTACATCTGTTACAGATTCATACTATTGACCAGCACTATAAATCCAATAGCAAAACCCATATTGTTTGTTTAAAGGGAGGTTATATTTTGTCTGTGCTTAGTTAAAGATCCTACCCTCAAGAACCACTGAAACTCTACTTTACCCTTTAATGTGTATATTTTTTCCCTTCTTTTTTTAACCTAGGTTATTTCACTGATAGACTTCACAACACTGCCCCAGGAACCATACAGTGGGCAAAGATGACGGACAACAATCTGAGTGAAGGATTATGAACTGCAGTGTGGGAACAGAAACAATGGGCTTTTAACAGGCTTTTCCTTCAAAGCACATGTGATAAAACTCTGCCCCAGACATAGATTTAAGAGAAAGAAAATTGTGCCTGGAATGGACAAGAGTAGGATTGGGAATGGGGAAGAGAAGGGAGATCGGGAGCCAAAATTTCAATAGAGACAAAACTCAGATGGAGAGATTTAAAGTAGGGAAAGAAAAAAGGTTAAACTAGAACACTTTCTCTTCCAGAGCCTCAAATGGAAACCAATATTTCTGACCATGCTTTCTGTCTTGGAATATAGCTGGGTTTTGCCTCCGTTCCCACCTGCTGGTTCAGTTCAGTTACTCTGCTATTCTCTGCAGTATACCTACTGGCGGAAATAATGCTGATCAAACAGCAGTGCTGATCTAACGTTGTGTCCGAAGGCTTGGGGCTGTTTTAATTCGTGTTCTGAAGTCTTTACCAGAACTCAACACATGCATGCTGTTGTGAAATGACAAAATTAAGGTTGCCGACAAAATCTTATTACGGTTCCTTACATGATATTCTGTAGTCATTCATTAAGTAATTGTGTGATAGCTTTGCTGCAGAAGTTGTGACTGGGTCAGTGAACTGTGAGAAGAGATGGATGGATCTCACAATTAAGGCCACTAATCATGGCCTTGGAGAACTGAGTTCTCTCTCCTAATCCTGCCAAACTGCTCCTAGGGGACAGGAGCAAGTCACTGAAAGAGTGCCCATCTTGAAAAAATCTGGGAAGAAAGTGGTTGACTTGCAAATCTTCAGCCAGGTAAGAATCCACATTACTTCTCATGAAGTTAGCAGACACTGTCCYCTGAACATATAAAATGCTACATAATCTAATGGTTCTGAAAAATCATAGTATACACATTTCAAGTTAGGCAGCCAAAATAACTAGTTGATACATCTCTTTCTGATACTCTGCAAACTCCTCAACTATGTAAGGTGAACCCACCATCCCCTCCCTTCTCAGGACTTTTGGGGAGCAGGTACTGATGAGCACTACAGAAAAAGTCCTGAACACATTGATGCTTCTGCCTTCATAGAGTACTGCATGGAAAAAAACCCACGTGTCATCATGTAACTAAAGAGTGTATAGTAATGCCTATGTACAAGGAACCAAGTGAAGGCCGCATTGGCAACCATAATTCTGGCATTTCCTAAATTTTTAGTGCTTGACTTTAAAACCTTAGTTATGTGCTCTTAATATAGTGGCTTTTCTGTATATAACATGTAATTATCTGAAACGATGTATGCGATGCCTTCTCAGTATCTAGAGAACATTTTGTTTTGTGCTTTAAAAAGATCCCGAAGAATAGTCATTATTTAACTAAAACATCTTTGGCTTTCTTTTCGCTTTGCTTGTGTGTGGAAGCCACAGACAGCTCTCAGAACAGCTTTTCACATACCAGATGAATAATGTGTAGGAAGAGTGGGAGAGGAAGGGAATTGACTTCTTTTTTTTTTTAAGTATATGAATATAATTTCACCAGGCACTTTATTTCAATCACAATGCAAATCTGAATTTATAAGAAAAAAAAACTCCTTCTGAGTGCTTCGATATGCTGTTTTATACATTATTGAAAATGTTTATATTTTACAAAATAATAAATTCCCTTTCAACTGAGTTTTCAATTGTAGTTTGAAGACGAATATACATCAGTGTCTTAAGTACGAGGTAGCATTAAAACATTCTACATCTTCAAAATACCGTGCAAAATGCAATCATAGGCATCCTGGACAATTGTTAGATTACCCTGATCAGATTTAAAGGTTTTCTAGAAATAAACTTTCTTTAGCTGTTTGAGTTTTCAAAGAAACTCATATTCCCATCTGTGCCTGGAGTAAAGAGACTGGCTATCCAACACACAACTAAAATAAAAAGCATTGTGACACTTGCAGTGAAAAAAATCCCAGTTTTCCCCCCTCTCCTCAGTTCTCTGCAATATAACCATAGACATAAATCCCTCTCCTTACAAAAAAAGTGTATACTTAAATACTGAAATGAAGCACGTGTAAGAGACAGTTATGCAATTAATCTGCRAGCGCCATCACTGGTTCCTAGTTTTGGAGGAATACATACATGATTATGGAATGTATAATTATTTTTGAAGGACAAAGTATGAAAGAAYAATCCTACTTTGTCAGTTATAATATTAGCAATGGAATTTTTTTTCTGTATTCCTAATGATCACAGAGATAAGAGTCTTGAATATTGTACATCAAGCAAAATATTATAGAAATCTTAATTCAACAACAACATTAAAAGATAGCTGCATACCCTCAATACAGAATCTTAGAAATATCAAAAAAAAAAAGCCCAAGGCTTTAGATTAAATAATGTCTATCTCAGTTAAAATTCCAAGTAAATATACTAAATCAGTTCAACAAAATAAGACATCAATAGCAGAAAATAAGTATTTATCCATTTTTCTATTCATTTCTTCTGTTTCTTGCTACTTACCTCTGAGTGCTGCTGCTTGCTTGGAGCACACTGAATGCAGCAACTYAATCCAAGGAAGAAAATGTTATTTCCTTTCACCCTCTGTTACTGTTATCCCTTGAAACTCCTTCACTTTTTTCTTTTCAGGTTCCATAGAAATATAAAGATGGACCTTTGGGCTCTATCCAGGTCTGTTTATATTATGTAAAACAGATGAATGCATTTCCTATTTTAACCACAAAAATCATGTCTTCACTGACAGGCGCCTGGATCATTAATAGTATACTGTATGCAACTGTGAAAACCCACGTAATGCTCAGATTTGGGCTTAGTCTTCTAAATGAAGAACCAGGTGAAAATCTGCAAATCAACTTGTCTTTGTCGCAAAATGTTCTCTTTTTCACATGCTGAGCAAGAAGCTGGAAGTCACTGTTCAGCCAATACGAGTTCTTCACTGGAGGTGCTGGAGGAGGCTTTTAGACTCAGTTTAACATCAGAACCAAACACACTGGAGATATTTTGGTCACTAAAGTGCCTCTAACCCCACTGTGACTTTCAGTCAGYTCCCACATAAAACCTGTGATTCCTTTCTCCCGAGGCAGTTTTATCTTATAGCGCTGTCAGCAAACTGCTTCAGCCACTGTTTGAAAAGATTCCAGCTTAAATTACAGTAGTGAAACCCTGTGCTAGGTTTCTCACTTACTGTTTTTTCTGGAATATTTAAATTTCATATATTCCCCACCCAGTCTTAACCAGACTTCCCAGAACACAGGAAAACAGTCTTTCCTTCCTGCGATCCTAAATGCCTTCATTAGGGAGACTTAACACTGAAAAATTTTGGAAAGGCAGATGCTCTAGAGTTAAAAGAAACAAAAAAAGAGGACTCTCAGTGAACAGCTGCATTGCTCTCAGCTTCAAGCAAGCCATATCTCAGAATGGTTTTGTACATTATTCTGTCATTGGGAACATATTATTACCATCTAAATTTAAAATCACTGGTTTTCTTCCATGAAGGCAAAAGCAGACTTAAAACCACAATGACTGCCCTGTTCAAAACTATTCTATCCCAGTGATGCGGAAGATAAGATCAAAGTGAAAAACAGGTCTTGTTTTAGAAAGTCAGTGCTTGCAAGGTGGCTATACAGAACTGGCCAAAACCACAGGTACAGGAATTCTTGCACACTTTCAAATTAATCGGTATTCACAGTTTTTTGTTGAAATCTCATTCTGCAGCTGTTTCAGCTCCTTGTTGACTACTCACAAATGTCGTGCCCCGTATAATGAGCGCTCTTATCTTACATCTGTTTGTGGGTTGAAATATTGRACATTAAACCCATGTTCCAAAGATATCATTTTTCACTTCTAAAGCAAAATATTTTAAAATAAACTGAGCAGTGTCTGCATCTGTAGATATTAGGTCATGCAATTCTTGAAATAGCTTTCTGGCCAACAAAGTCCACTTCCGAGCATTGAGCCATTGCAGGATACCTCTTACTCTTAAAATGGCTAGAGAATTTCCAAAATCTAGGGAGGAAATAGCTAAACAGATTTTCAAAAATTTCTTAGGAATTTAAACTAAATCAGTCTTTTTTGCACCCATGAAATACATATTAAATATATATACATTTTTTTTTCTTACTGAGTTTCCTTATGCATCTTCTACAACTGCCTACACTTATTTTCCAAAATAGTTTAAGCAGTCAGTGACTGTATGATCCATTGCAACTCAGGTAAATTGCTTATTCTGAGAAAAATGTAGTAATCACATGGATAAGGCAAGAGTGATTTATTTTAATTTAATAAACATATGTAAATCAGAGGCAAAGACTTTCAGTCATAAACACATCTTCAGTGGACAGCCCATTACTCATTCTCTGAGGGATACTTTACAGAACAAATTGAGCGAAGTACTTTCTATTAAAGTCACTGAGAGTCTGTTAAGGTCAATGACATAACTTAGCTGAGTATATACATCTATCTATCTATATATGTATATACAGAATATACAATATATATTTTCTAGTTAAGGACTTCCTTATATTTTCTGAATATAATCCTTGCAATTCATATATCTTATGCTCTCTAGATGGGGAGCCCGTACAGAAATATGGGAATTTTGCATTTAGATAAGTCTATGTTTCCTGATTATTTTTATATAACTAAATCTGGAATGTGAGAAGAGTTTCATCATCTTAGAGAATGAAATGCAATGACAATGTRAAAAAAATCCCTTTTTTCAGTATTTAGTAAAAGTTTGCTAGTTAACATTATCCTTACCCATCAATCAGTATCCGGCCATTAATCTAATTATTATTCAGTAAGTACTTCCTATTGTAATCTCTCAGGCGTGTGCTGCCAAGTCTAATGGTTTGTGCTGTATCATAAGAAGAAGAGGGATGTTGAATCATCCTGCAACTCTCTTCACCTTGTTGCTGGCAAAGCTAGCCTTTCCCTAAATGAAGAAATGCTAAAATTGGGCGGGTAGATAAGGCTGGGATCAGAATACTGGACAGGCAGGTAAAGTAGGGCAAAGTGAAAGGTAACTAGAAGAAGGGAAGGACAAACATGCCTGTAGCTGTGCTTCTTTGCTTGTATTAAATTAATTTAAGTTAAGTTAAGTTAAGTTAAGTTAAAAAAAAGACTCTCTCGCCATTCTGTATGCAGTTTCGTCCCTTCTCCTCACCAAAGTTTTGGAAGAAACTGTGACAACCAAAGGCCCAACTTTCAAATGTAAATAACAATATTAAGCAACATCTCTGTTAGAAATTAAGGATTCTGACCCAGCAAAGTTCCCAAACACATGCTTAAGTTTAAGTATATAGTCTTAGCAAGGTTAATAGGAGTCACCTGTCAATGATCTCATTGACCCGCCTCATGTGCAAACATGCTTTGCTTCTCCTCATTTTAAATCCATGTTTACTAAGCATCTGAGTACTTGAATTTTAGGCACACAAGTTTGAAAATCTGGCCCAAGCTTGTTGAATGTTTTGCTGTCAAAACAAAACAAAACAAGAACCCCCAGACCTTTTCTGTTTTAGAGGTGTCTATGAATTCCTTAGGTCAACAGAACTGGTTGCTAATCAGTGAAAGAGTTGTGTCATAGCCACACACATGTAATGTTGGAGGACTTGTGAGGCAGACTGCTGAAACAAATGCAAGTCAAAACTTTTGGTACAGGACTGGGCTAACAAATGAATCAACGKGCTGAGAAAGGTTTGTCCTCAGGCATAATTCCCCAAAAGCTTAACTTCAGATTCAGATTTTCCATTACCCTAAATAAAATAGAATTTTTCCTCCTTAACAGGACCTAGGCTTTAATTTTGCCTCTTTGCATGAAAGTCAGAGCTGTCATTTTTACACTTCCATATGTGCAGCACCTCTGGCAATTTACAAGAATAAATAATCTCTAAAGTGAATTCATGCCTTTTTAAAAATCCCTTCAAGAACCTGAACTCCCTTAATACACTTTGGTGCTCTCCATGCTATGGAGAACAAAGTTTTTGCTAAGCTATTCTGAGCAAATATATTTCAAGTGCATGAATTTGTAAAGCATCCTAAATCTTTCATGTAAACTTGTGTGCATGTGGTAATAGTTTTGGATATAATAGTCTGCATTTCAGCTGCTAGTGTATTTCTTTCTTAGAAGACATTTATTTATTTATGAATGATAGTAGATCTTTCTTTGGATTACAGTGAAAATATAAGAAGTCATATTCTTACCAACTCGTGAGCCGTTTCATTGAAGCTGGGCAACATTCCATCTTCCTATATTTTATGATACAGTTGTTTAAAAGTCTTTCAATAAAAGGAAGTTAAATTGTCAAAGTTAGCAGGTAATGACTATAGCAGTTGACATAACACAAACTGGGCATACAAATTCCTGTTTGAATACTTGCAAAGCTATTTGAAAAGTTTGTTTCCCCATTGAGGAAGGGACAGGTGGGGGTGAGGGCAAATTGGCTACGTTACCTCTTGAAAATCTCCAAGGTGCTTTGCCTCTGATTCCTGTTTTTCAGAAAAATGATCATGTGAAAATTTGTATATCCAAATGTTCAGTGCTAATTTTAGAAGTCTTGAAACAGAATCAGTAGACTCTTTGAGACATTGACACAGAAGAAAAATTGGCATTTGAGGAATCCCTGTCAAAAATGTTTTAATGAAATTATAACTATAATTTATTCAGTATTTCTTAAATACTCATAAATTGTGTTTGGATTCAATTTTGAGTCTTTCCTCTATCAGATCTAATGATACCTATAGAAGAGGCATGTTCATAAAGACTGGAAACAACTACACTTTAGACCAGAAAGATGGTATTTATCTTTGAGATTAGATTTAGAAAGACTGTAGAATGAAAGATTTGTCTTCCTAGTGTCACCAACCTGAAGAAATCCTTCTTATTTCAAAACCTTTTTTATTTGCATACACTTAACATACACAAACACATTGAAATAGTAGCACATGGCTACTATTTCAATAATTAACATTTTCAACCTTTTCTGATTTGGAAATAATATTGTAGTTAGCAGAAGAAAGAGAGATGAGATGCTCCAATATATTCCTGGAAGTATCTTTAAAATGTCCTTTATGATATTTTCAAAAGCTACAAAATTCAGATACCACTATGCCTCTGTCTCTTGATCAGCCTTACTTAGGATTTTTTAGTTTATAAATGCGGCAATAAGTTCCTTTTGTTTTCTCAATAAGGCATTTTGCCATTCTTTATTTTTATCATCTGTCATAAAAATTTGGTGTATATGTAAGCAATTTTAATGGTTCACTGGAAGGTCATTATGCAACTGGATTGTGTAAAATCTTGTCAAAGCCCAGAAATTACTGTAGGGGAGAAAGAGGGAAATAGTGAAAGACTGAGAATTTATATACATTTTTCTGACCGTATTTATATGTTGCATATGTGGTTTTGTATAGCTACTCTTTTTCTTCCCCTGTAACCGTAAAAAGGAAGAGAAGATTAGGTGCCTCATCTTGAGAGGACACGAACAGATAGCTGCTGCCTATTCCCAGCACAGTCAGGGCTCTAGAGTCATAACTGAGCCAATGGGAAATACGTAGTGCCATATCAGTTTTACATAGGTCTGAAATGATTATTTCAAAGGCATACCGTTGCTAGCTGCCTTTCATGATTTGTTCTTTAAAAAGAAGCCATTCAGTGTAATGCTGAACTATTTGTAAAATCATTAATCCTGGTCTTAACTATGCAGATGAAGAATGATAAATCCAGTATTCCAGCTGCACTGTCAGAACTCAAGAGCTTTCTATCAGTACTCCTCATAATCCAGTAAATGAATACAGTACATGGGAAATATTATCAATAGCTACAAGCTGTGAATGGTGCAGTTTATTAACTACTGTGAAAGTATGTCAAAGGACCCAAAGTTATATGCACAAAAGCTATCTGTAGGGAACATATTTGTATATGACCATGCAATTAAAGATCRCATCATTTGTTAAAGATTGCACACAGGGGCTAAGTTAAGGCTTTACCATAATAACATTCATGCTGGCATTTGCTAACTTGATTTTAAAACCAAAATCTAAGTGCTATTCTGTCTGTGAAGACCAGGGTGCAATTAATGAAAAGGACATATTATGCTAATATTACTCATATCACTAAATCACACATATTTCTCTTGACCATTATTGTGATTATCTACAGAGTGAATGAAGGCAGGATAATTTAACACTAAACTGATTATATACAAGTAATACTCCAAAAGAAGTGAAAGATGTAACATTGCACATTTTATATCACTGTCACTGAGTACCACAGGAGTAAGTGCTCATATTAATGTACTTGACAGAATAAAGAAATGTAATCATGCTGCATACTCGTTATTTCTGCAATCACGAGATACAGTTTCATAATTCAATATGTTTTCCAGCCATAGCATCCTCTGTGAAACTAAAAACTTGATTGCCTTGCAAGGAGTCTTTGTATTGGACTAGACGATCTCTTGAGACTTCTACCAACCTGCATTACCCTATGGTCCTATGATCTGCTTATGTAACCCTTCCAAATAAAATGTATATCCACATCCATAAATTATTTACCAATATCTTTACAGATGTCCCAAATGCATATTTTTGACCTTCAAGCAGAAATACTGAAGCACAAAAGAAAATTCTGCTTGTCCTAAGTCGGAAAAAGTTAGAAGCCTGTAAATTATCAACTATCTTAGACAGCTGGAGTAACTTTTGTAGAACAAGAAATAGCAAGCCAAGTTCATTTTGGCTCAGTATGAAAAATATGACCAGCAGAAACAGAACAATTGTTTGTAACCAGCAGCTGGCTTTGATCAGCCTCTTGGGAAGAATTTTTGCATTTGCAACTGAAACTGCAAGTCTGAGTTCCAAATACATATTTCAGGGAAGTTTTAAAGATATTATCTAATACCACACACAATATGTATTTCTCTTCTCACCTGTTAAAATAAGATCTTTGTAACTTCTGAAATTCATCACTACAGAGGATATAATTTGAAATATGGATGACCATGGATGACAGTCAACATAAAAGCAAATGAAAAGAGCAGTGTCAAAGGGCAGTAACACTGAATTGTAATTTCCTTTAAGATTTTATCCTACCTCTTCTCACAACATTGTATGAGATTTACTTTACAATGTCTGCTGCATTTTCATGTGAAATTGTGGTGATCTTTCAAAAGACTAACCATCGAGAAGGGAATTTGCACACTGTGTAAAAGTACTTATTTTGTATGCAGTCAGTTCTGAAAACATGGACTTCTGTCCTCCATATAAGGGATAAATCATTAAACAACTTACTATAAGCTTACTGTATGTCATATGGGCCATAACCTTGAAATCATATTTTCATTTGCTCTGAGGATTAAAACTGGATAATATTTTTGTKTATAGATATATCCAAATCAGTGTGTCATGAATTGTTGAATTTTTGTCCRATAATACTTTCATGGACTGTTGTTTGGGCCTCTCACTCAGAAATTGCTATAAGAATTTGAGACAGGCTCTACATTAATCATGTAGTAAGACTAACATACACCAACATAATATATAACCTTATAAACATACAAATATCTCTATAAATTAGCACTGGGAATACTGTTCAGTGATTTATTAATGGGGACCTGAGTAGACCACTCTAATATTCAGCACCAAGGCCAGCTCAGAATTAAACTGAACCTAGAGAAAAGAACATGGATTCATTAAAAAGTCAAAACTCCCATCAAAAATATAGAGCAATCATGAATTAGTAAAACACTTGGTGGAAATAAGCAATCCTGCTAGACAATATTTTACAAAATAAAAATCTAGGCCTAAAATTGCATTTATCAACTATATTCTTTACAGAACCTTCTATGTGGAATATAATGCAAATGGTTAGATATGAGATATAGTTTGTAACTTTATTTGCTCTTTAGCAATGCACTGTACAACTACCTATATGTGTGGCAAAAGAAAAGCCAGAATTGTGCACTGCATGTGTATCTATTTTTCTTTGAATTACATACGTACAAAATACGGGCTAAATTGTGCCTGTAGGCACAGTCTTGAACAAAGATCATAAATTGCACAATCCCAGAAGACATGATATTGCAGCACAATTCCCTCTTTCCTTCATGATAGGCCAGCTACAAATTACTTTTTCAGAAGCAGTCTACAACATGTCTGCAACGTCTCAGATGTGCTCGCTATCCAGGGCATTGCATGGTTACAGCTAAAACCTGTTTCTCTTTCCACTTCTCCTTGTCTATTCTTCAACTTCCCCTTCCAGAGAAGAAACATGCAATAGGGAATAGATTGTGCGTGTGCCCCCTCGTATGCAGACTGAGGCAGATATACATTTTTGCTCTCTTAAACAGATATATGTAGTTTTTCACAAACCTAGTGATTTTTGTGTGTAGATTTAGCTGACTTGAATTTGTTTTGAGTGTGGATTTGAAACATGGAGATGCATTTGGATTATTAGATTGATATGAATCTGTTTCTCACCTTAAATTGATCTAGGYGCATATCAAATGCAAACTTAAAAGACTTCTATGAATTTTCTATAGATAAAAAGGTAAATCAGGTCTTATTGAAGTTACTACATATCTAGCCAAAGAGTGCTTTACTTTTAAGAAAACTAATTGTCATGGGTTCTGAACAGGACTTTGGCAATCCACCAGTGACAACAAAGCTATATTGACAGTATAAAACTTCTAAAAATTCAGAATGGTTGTGTAGGTTAATATGTTGTGATGGCAGACAATTCTGATATAAACTCCAAGAAAGTAATATTCACTGCAGTAGGGCTAGAAGATGCTCCAAATGCAGGTAGCCTGGAATATGTAGTACCACTAGAGAGAACATGGAGATAATGCATATGGGAAATCCCAAAACAAAAAGAAAAGTGAATTACTGAAAAGTTACTTAAGTAACCAGACTGATACAGCACTGCACAGAAAGACATTTCAGCCTGAAAGTCATTTACATGAACCTAAGGGCTTGTTTACAAGGCAATGCTTAGAAAAATTAATCCAAATTATCTAACAGTATGTGCTTGAAGTGGCTTAATTAAACCACACTAAACTTTGCATGAATAGTCTCTGTTAGAATTAAAGTAATCTTAATTCAATTTAGCTTCATTTACTTTGGAAAAGAATAAAACTAAATTAAATTGARCTCACTTTAATTCTGGACATGTGTGTCCATATAGATTTTAATACAGTTTAATTAATCCACTTTACATTCATAAATTAAACTGCATGGATTTTCATAGTCCCTGTTTATGTAAACATKCTCTAAACGCACTTATGTTATTTCAAGACTGTTCTATTTTCTATTACACTCCATATGGACTAATTCAACAGTCACTAGGAGGAGCCAAGTATTAGTGGATTGTTCTTAACTGAGATTGCATTTTCCGTCACTGTCAATAAAGACAATTTTTTATATATTCTCTGAATTAAAGTCCTTAATGTAGCCCTTTATGCCAAAAAGTCTACTGATGATGAAAAAAAAGAGGCTAGACAGCATTCTTAAGAAAAAACAATATTCATTTAAAATCCAAGTCTAAAAATGATATGCTTAAGTATGTTCTTTTGCAAAATAGCTTATAGCATAAGAATGGATTTTCTAGATAACAGATGCACTGAAAGCACAATTCAAAACTATTCTTGGACAATGTCCCAGCACCTTCAAAATCTTACAATTTTGAAACTGCTAAGACAGATCTTGAAATGGTATAACTTGGTAATTAATTTGGTATCATGGTTTTGATGTCAAAGGAGAAACTTTGATTTATACCTGCTAAGGCTCTAACCCAATAATTATAACCAATGGTTTTTCAAGTTTCACTGCTCCCTAACTTGTTGGATCCTTTCATTAGTTTCAATTTTTAAAATGTTCTCCTGTTCATGGGGTGAGAAACTTCTATCTTTGGCTGCAACTCTGTTCAAATCACAGCTTGTTAGGCATGGTTCGTCTTAACTGTGATTTTAGTTGGCAGGGCACTAGATTAGCTGTTGACAACAAGCCAACATTTAATTTTGTTTTCTTGAGTCATCTGTTGCCAGTTCCCATGACAACTGATCTTCTAGCCTTCAGATTTACTAGAGAGAACCATTTAAATGGCCAAGACTACATATAGGGGTTCTTTGAAGTAGATGGAAGTTCAGCTGTTTTCTTCAATGGGAACTAAAAGACCTTTTCAGCCTTTACTTTAGCAGCACGTGACTTGTGGTCATGAAAACACAGATGTTCTTGTATCAGAATAATAGAGTGAATGGTATTTCTTAACAAGAAATATTTTTCCCACCTTTCTAATACATCCACTGAATGAAGGTCTTTATGTCTAAAATCATATGATGCAGAGGACAGGCAAAAATATTTTCAGATTCTCACTTGCATAGCAGTAATAATCCCAGCGGATGAATGGATTCTTTTGGTCTTCATTAGAGTCCCTCTACATTTCAATTTCTTGCTTCACTCAGTATGACTTTGGTAAAGGAAATGTCCCAGGAAGACATAATTAGTGTGCTAAGTCAATCCAGAGGTTGTAACAGATGAGAAGAAAAGAACAATCAGACTGCTATAGGAGTCTCTTGAAGCAAAAATATCCTCTGGCTAAAAATAGTAATCAGTGTATATAAAATATGTACATCCCATATACCACAGGTTATGAAAGCACAATAAAAAATTAAATAGCATATTGGATTACAAACTGCCCTTAAAGTAGAATGTTAATATGCAGTGGTTATTTCTTAGGCCATCTCCTGTAGAGTTTCACATGACTCTGTGCTGGAGTGGTTTCCAAAGTCTGAATTACACATTCCTCTTATGCACTATGTACCAAACCATCTGAAGCACTAAGCAACCTGAAATCCCTTTGGAATAACTGGAAGCATAAATATAATAGAAAAAGGTGCATAACTGATTCAAATACTGTTAGAGACTTCAGAAAAAAATCAGGCTGTCCCTTTACCTCCTCATTAGGTAAACATTTGTCTCTAGGATATGAGAAGAAAATACACAGCTAGACAACTTTGTCATTTGATGTGGGTATTCCCCACTGCCCAGAAGCTTGTACTAACAAGCATTAGCTGCAGGAGGACGTCCTATTATCGCAGACCTCCACAAGAACGGCAGCAGGCACTGCAATGCTTGCAAACTCAGATGTGGATGCAATCCTCATAACTGTGTTGTAAGAATTAGTGACCCTCTCTAAAGGCTAGTGGGTTTTATGCACCCCATTCAGTSTGTATTTCATTATACATATCTGGATGACTTTTCCAGGGTGGTACTGCAATAGCAAACCAAAATTGTTTTCCTAAATGTGATGGTACATAGGCCTGTCATCTCAGTTAAAACAGAGAATAASACAGTTACTCTGACAAGAAGTTACCTTGCTTCTCTTCTCCTCTTCTGCCTGGCATAAGCAGTTTAAACAGATTTTAAAGATAATGGGGGTGTATGTGGGAGAAAGTGAAAGATAAGGAAAGAGAACACTTCAGTTCCTCAGCCTGAGTATTTACACCCTGGTTCCACCAAAGACAGCCACTTTCCTCTGGCTGAAAATCTATAGCCCATCAGAAATCACAGGTGGCCAAGGATGTTTGGTACCAGTGATACTGCACGTGGGTAAATGGCTTCCCCTTACAGCGTTCCCCCATTTGAGCACATGGCCACCCTTGTACTAGACTGTTGTGACTGGTGAAAACTGGTGTAAACTAATGACAAAATGAAGCCCTGTGACAGGGATGTATGATTGCCACCTTCCAGCACTACAGTGGAGATTAAACAACTGCATACATTAACTCTGGCAGTTTTTGCTGTAATGGTTCAGGCTGTGAATTCAGGCTCTGTGTGGTTGTTTTTGAATGCTGTTGGCTCATGAATGTCACTGATGCAGACACAGGCATGCATTCAAAATGCTGTGTTTCATGTTTTGCTTTTATCTTTAAATACATTCGAGTAGGTTTTTCTCTTCTTTAAAACAGCTCACATAATAGGTAGAGCTAAAAACGATCTAATAGCTTCAATGCCTTAGAGCCACTGCTATGCATGAAATTCAAACTGCGACTATAAAAAGAAATAAGGAGAGCTTTCTCGCTGATTGCCACTTTTGACTAGCTATTTCTGTATTTTTTGAGAAAGGTAGAACTTGTTCGTTTTTCCAGTCAGCATCAGTTAAATAAAATGCAATCTGAAAGTTATACAGGTCATCTAGGGAACTCTAGGCAAAACTCTGGGTTTTCTTGACTGGTTAAAGGTCAGTAAGGTTAGGAAGGTTATTAGTTATTAATTAAGGTTTTAGAGTGACTCAAATTTGTTTTTACAGCCTCATTTGTTAGATGCAATGATTATTCATTATAGCTGAGCAAATAATTCCTGGTGAGTAACGTATTTGTACCTTCTTACTTTCTATCTGTGCACTGCCTTTGACTGGATTACAGTTTTCTTGACACAATCATCAAGTTGTACTTGCTAGATTATTTCTGCAAAGAGTGTCCAAAGTGAAATTTCTATGAGTTCAGCAGCCAAACACAAGTGGCATTGCTCAGTTCTCGTCAAATACCTTGTCAGTTCCCTCTGTGATTGAGTGCAGCTCTCAATTAAGTTTATTTGTGTGTGTGCAAAACGTATTTTTGGGTATTCAAACTTTGCTTTGCGCAGATGTTACCTAATGTTGTTAAACAAGAGAGACTACTATAACCTGTAGGAGAAATTAGCCAAAATAAGAATAGATAGGACCATTCAAGTGTGTTCCTAGACTAAGATGACCATTTGGTACCTTGCCTCTGAGAATTTTAGTATTTTATATATTTACAAATGCTCTGAAATAAAATTTTGTAAAGTAAGGGAAAGATGAGGTGGAAACTTGCTTATGATTTGAATAAACATGGATTGTTATTGGGTTTTAGTACCTGCTTCACTGCAGCACAGGCTGACTCACTGTGCTCTGATGTGAGTGTATACTGAGAATCAAGACACTCCTGGAGATTAATTTTAGGTTGGCCCGTAACCATTAAGAGTTTGGACCAGACTGCTGAGGATGCACACTGCGGGCAGCTGCTCTGTCCACCGGAGCATGCTTTAATTATGTCATCAGAGCCCTGGGTCATACTTGTAAAGAGGCAGGCAATTTTGCAGCCTTTAAACCTGTTCTAACAACTCAGGCATTTAATCAGAGACTGATAAATTTATTATCAATAAAAGGAACAGGATCATACTAAGAATTGCTGCAAAGCAGCTTAATTGATAGTGCATTGAGTAATGAATGACTAATTAATAAAATGATAGCAGAATATAATGGATTTGTACTTTGTTTGTACACAAAAGACATCATTAGAACTCTTCAACCGTTATTAGTTCTGTCTCTTCTGCAGTGAGTCATTCTGCTCCCTGAAAAAAGTCTAGCTGCATTATAAAACTGCCAAACCATACAATCGATAGAGCTAAAACTTTCTGGATTGTCCTGCCTGTGTAAGTTGTTTCTCTGAATTTAGGGGATTTTCTCAGGATTTAGTAACAGTATTTAGAACAACCCTTTTTTTCCATTGCATGGTGAAATAGGTTTTGAGATACCTCAAGCCTAATCTCATCAGAATTTTCCAAAAGTGAAGATATACAGAAAAAAATATATGTTTGGATTGGATCCCATTACTCTCCCGAGCAAACAGTCATGTCAGCTGTAGCCTCTTGAAGGGCACTAGCGGGATTACTATGGAAAGGATCTGGCATGTCATAAGCGTGGAGAAACCAAGAGTGAGTCAAAATGGATACCTCTAGTGACAGCTCTTGAGTTTCTGGTTCGTTCAGGCAATCTGGGTGCCACTCAGGCTAAAATTTGGCCCTTTGTAAATGGGAATGAGAAGACTTTGTCCTCTTCCGTTTCTGAGAAGATGATCGCGCCCTGGAGGGATGCAGCTCCAGACTAGGCACTCCTTGTCTTTCCCAGCACAGGATAATCAGCTTTTATCTGCCTTTACCTATCTTTACCTGCTTAGAATCAGTGAGTTTGCCACATTTAAAACCATTATGGCATGATTAAATAAGCAGATCCTCAAGAACAGGGACAAGGCTAGTAATCATTCAGTAGCATGACCTTTTAGACTTAAAAAAAATAATCAAACAATACAGGAACTTTGAAGTAATAAGTAACAAAACTAAAGGAAGAAAAGCAGTTTAGCCAAGTTCTGGCCACTATGCTATCAACTCTTTAGTACGGTGTTTTTCCACAGGTAAATTCCCAAGAAAGGCCACTGTAGTGGGTAAAAAGCGGAAGACTGGCGAGGAGATAGGAGCATGCTGACCGATCAGTTATTCCAGCTGCCAAAACACTTGGTGTGCAGAACCCATGAGGAACAGCAGGTTGTGACCCTTAGACTTGCGCCACATAGGCATCAATCTGGACTTGTGTATTCCTAAAGAATTATCGCTTCCCTTGTTATCCGTAGCGCATGCGCAGTATCCCATATTGTAACCTGTTAATTTGCCTTAAACCCACACCTCTCTGAACCTCGCCATGGGCCGTTGCTCTGCGGTGCCTGGAACAGCCCAGTCGCTTCCCCACAAGGTTCCTGGGTTTCCCCTGGCGGTTCGGGGATTTCAAGGTAATAAACCTCTAATAACCTTATTCCAGAGTGGTATCTTCTATGCCTGCATATTCCAAGTATCAGTTACCGCCCTTAACAAGCCACAAAGACACATAAAAGGATTTTTCAAAGTTCTGTTACAAAACCATGTTCCTAAAATTTCTGGGTATAGCCAATATCAGTATTTCTAGCAAATATGACAACCCTTCATCTGTCTGAAGCCATCTATCAGTCCTTGATAAAGTAACATTATTCACCCAGTCTGGTTAAGCAATAGTCAATTACAAATACAGTCATTTTGTTGAAATATATATTGATGGTAATTGTGTGCTTAAATGTTCTGAAAGTTTAGTATAAAATATTGTGCAAAATGGAAGAGGCATGGCAACAACATATAAAAGGGAGTTCTTGTACATACAATGAAGAAAATTTGTAAAATCAGACACAAAAATGTACAAATGATTTCTATGCAAAAAAATCCCATGAGTACATATACAAATCACTTAATTACACCTGTTAGTTATTGTAATTGCTATTAACATGTGCAATTACTTGCTCTGCATCACAATTCTAGGTGAATGGTTAAACCAGCTAAAAAATTATGAATAACCAAAAAATTCTGCTTCCGTCTCCAGGCCATTTCATTAAACCTCTTATTGTTTAGTAAACAGAGCGCACATTGTGAACTAACAAATTGCAAACTATATTTTTTCTTGAAGTCACTGTAGTATTCTCGGAAGGACTGAAGTCCTATTGCTTACGGAACAAGAATTCCACATGCAGGAGCAGTGAAATTGTCCTTCCTGTCCTTCCCATCAGGGCTTAGTCACCTAATCAGGACGGGATATTTTTGCCACTTCAAATCTTGTGTCAGGACTGTTTCAGATTTTTTTTATGCTGCTGTCTGTGATCTCAGTATTTGGGCACTTTCTGCTTAAAATTAATAGCAATAAATTAGTTGCGTGCAGACATAACTGCCTGGCCTTTCTCCTTTTTGGAAGGCAGACTTTGCTTTGGGTTGGCGTTCCTATTACTTTTCTGTAGTCCTTTTCTGGAGGGGACAATAAGAATATTATGGAAACAGAATGGGTGTTACAACTGTAAATATAACTTCTGGTGGAAATACTTCGAAAAAGAGGATGGTTATGCAATATTTCTTAAGGACTCTCAGACTAGATTTGCCCAAGCACTGCTACAAGATTGTTCCCCAGTTAAATCCTCTTGATTTTAAAAGCTTTGTTCTCACTTCTTACGATGCTCAAAATGCTTCATCCTTGGCTTTGCATTCTAAATTGTCTTAGAGGAACAGCTCTTACAGTACTTCATAGGCTGAAATTCAGTCTTTAATATACCCAAAGTTTGAGCAATCTTTTATGTATAGACATTAGGGCCAAAGCTGGTGCCCTAACTTGGCCTCTCCTAAGTTCACTGTGAGCCAGTTTGAGGACTTGACTGCAGGCTTGGTGGACTTATAGTGATGTGAGTGATAAGGAAGGGAAATGTGGGAAACCAAGATGACCTTCTGGGTTGTGTTTTGCATCTATGATGTTCACAGGAAAACACATCAAAATATAAATGTAAATATGTGACAGGTCCCATCTCTTCCTGACCTCTCCTTCTTCTATCTCCCCTCAGCCAAGAAAGAACATCACAATTGCTATTTTTTCAGCAACAATTGTAAAAAATGAAAATTTAATACAACCTGATGGCTACTCTTCCCATCCTAGAGCTTGACAGTAGCTGCAATGGAGTAAAATCTAGCTACATATTTTTAAATACAGATTCAAGCAATGACAGTAACAAAAAAAMCAAATTCCTTCCTCCCCCATCAGGTCCTGGACCATGTGTACACTGTAATTACCAGAGCTATTGCAGAGGAGAGACAATACAGAATGTAATTATGCTATTAGGACAGGGTAATCAGAGTAACTTGTTCATATCACCTATTGGTAAAGTAGCCATAAACTTGCTAATTAGAGAAAAATACTCTATTGCCTATTAGACTTGCTTATTAGAAGAAGTCCTACTCTATTATTTTCAATTATTAAAAATAGCCTTCTTAGGAGATATTGCTATTAAGCAGTGATTATATCAATTTTCAATGGATATGGTTTATATGATAAAATGAGGCCTGAGAGAGAATGACAGTTTAGTGTCCATGCATTTAAATAATGCAAATAAAGTTTTGCAGTGAAGTATTGGCTTAGATGCACAAATGTGAGTTCCCATTATCCTCAGTGCAACAAACTGATGGACAATGGTATCAAATGAAATAATTAAATGCCCAGTAAAAAAGACAATGTTATTATTAGAACTATTAAATTTTAGATAAGCCTCAGTTAAACTTGGATAACCTGCTGAAACTCTATTCAATAAAAAAAAGACCGAAAACAAGAATATAATAATTTGAATTCAAATTATTTGATATTATTCAAATAGCACTGCTTCTGGAATCTGATGTTGGAGTAGCTTCAAATTTGCTGATGTGCAGAGAAATGGATAAGGCTAAATAAAAGCACTGTAATACTTGGGATCCCAGAGCTGCTGCCACTTTATAAAAATGTTACTATATGTATCTTTGGGAAACAATTGCTGTAAATAACCCATCTCTCCTGAAAAATAATCCTAAATAAGATTGTCACCTCAAATAGACTTATATGGCAGTGGAATAGATGAAGCCTTCTTCACATCTCAGAAGGCAAAGTGAGTTGTGGGCAGAACAATAATGAAATGAAGCAGCTACTTAAAACCACTCCAGACATATTATTTTGGAGTAGGTGCTTTGAAGTCAGACCTTCTRAGAGCTATCCAAATGACAAGATGAGAACAGTGGCATGGGTCAGTCATCAGGCTTGTTGAATGGGTAAAGAACCTACAGAGAAATATCAGTGCTATTCTGGAGGACACAAAACATCAAAGTTACCAATGACTTTTGGTTTATGCACAGATATATGTTACAAGGGAAATAAGGGAACAAAAAATTGATTTCAGAAGGTATAATTAAAAATTTCACAATCGTAATCATGATTTTAAAGGTTAGAACATGACCTGGATGTTTAATGCAGTAGTATGAATTAACTGTTTTAGTGTCCCCTCTGAAGATGGGATTACAGATTTGTGGTAATATCAAGAGAGCATAAGGCATGACTTGAAGGCTGTGAGCCAGGAAACACAACGCATGCAGGACAAATGGCCCAGATTTTAGCATGTAGTATTTGTTACTGTTAGGGAAATCTTCCAGTAGCGGTTTTTGAACTCTTCTACACAGCTTTCTTTAGCTGTAGGATCCAAGTCTGTCTGAAGTCTGGCTCTCTAGCACTTGCCCTTGTTCTAGGCTTGCCAGCGTCAGAGACGAGCTGGGAGGTTCACAGCGCTCTGACTCTGCCAGAGACGTGAGCCCGCAGACCAGTTTCCTAACCTTCTCATGACTCAGTGCAAACAGCTGGAGAGTTGATACAGGCCTCATGCCACAGTCTTTGAGAGCTGTATAATGGAGGAGCGGGATTTACGTGGTAAAGCATATTCCAGAAAGTTGCCAACCATAGAAATGTGTAGGAAAAAAAAAGAGTCATTTACTATAGCTTTTTAGACCTTGCATAGTAGCTGTTCTTTCAACAACTTATATATGCAATTACACATCTATTCACCATCATTGCAGGTGCAAGCTGAGCAACAGCATGTGTATAAATGTGTGTGTGGGYGTGCAAATGCTTCATTATGGTAATTTGTTAGTACACTGAGTGAATCTTTGTGTCCACTGAATGTGTAAATTAGGTGCATCCTTGTTAGCTCACTTGAATAAAGAACAGTTCTACCACTTCACCTCCTTAGCCCATCCGTCTCAGCAGACATTGGAAATGAAAGCAGCTAGATACTTTCATTCCCTGTCAAAGCAACAGCTTCTATCCAAAACCTAATCCAGCTTTCTTGTACTGTCCTTAGGTTTCTAACAATGGAAAGAGAAGTGAATCTTGAGGAATTAGTCGTGTTGAATTATATCTTAATCATATGCATGATATGCTCTTATGCAGTATGGGAATAAGAGGTGTCACATCTTGTGTTGTCATTTCTGGGACAGAAAACTGGGACTGTTAGCTAGTTTTAAATCATTTCTGGCATTAACAAGATTCTGACCAGAGGCTCTCTTTTATGTTCAGATACACACTACATTATTTCCTATTATATCACAATATGTTGCAAAGAAACAGCTAAATTATTAAGACTAATCCTTTAAATCTTTCTTTCTTTACAATGTCAGACAAAATAAGACTACCCCATATTTCTATATTCTCTCTTGTATTATGGGAATGTTATGATGTATAACAACAACAAAATCCCCAAACTGCATGCATTCCCCTTGGCCCTGATATGCTTAAACCTGTCTCTTTCTGTCAGAAAAGATATTTCTAAGCCTGTATAATTTCATTTTAACAGACACTATCAGACTAAAAATCAGATCATTAACATACAGCAGGAAAAAWWTTTTTTTTTTAAATAAGTACTTTTTAAAAAGCATGATCTAATACCTGAGGTTTTCCTTTTTCTTCAAGTAACTACTTAAAATCAAAGTCAGTTTTGAAAATCGAGGGTACCTACTTTTGCATATTTTTCTACTTGGATATGTATATCTAGATTAATCTGTTCAAAAGTAGTTCTTGTTCTCAGTCAACTTTATATCAGCTACCAAGATCTAAAAAAGAATCCTGCAGTGCTTTGATGACAAATTGCAGGGGAATTTTTCAGTTGGGTTGGGAGGGGAATTGGAATTAAATGCTAATTAATTAAACCCACCAGAAGTAGGCTTCCATTTCTTTTAATAGAGTAAGAAATACATATATTTAGAAAGGTGTATTCTGTTCTTTCTGAGAGATCTGTCCCTTTGGGTAGAGTGAAAGCATCATCCTATACACACCCCTTCCAACATTTAGAGTGGGTTTGACTTTAGTGACGCTTTGATTGTGTCTGAGCTGCTAAAAACACATTCAATAACATAACTCTTTTAAAACCACTTTATTGGAAGAGCCAAATAAATCAGGATCTCAAAATGCATAAGCTCCTGGCAGGTCTGTTTTTTTAATGAAAGACCAAAAAATAGGTCTAAAATGCTCAGTGGGAATGGGCAGCTCTAGCAGAGAAATATTAATATCCAGCATGGCAAGTGGCTTAAATTTTTTGCAAGTGCAGGACAAAAGAGAGATGATTATATAAAACATCGTCTCCCAAAGATAGATGAGTAATGGCCCAGGTGATAGGGCAGGTTTTTTCCAAGAGGTTGGTAGAATAAACAGAGGCCTTTGGTGTGTTGGAATAAAGTTTAAACAAATCCTAGAAATAGTGTTATGAGAGCAAGATTAAGAAAAATATAAATGGAACAGCAAGTTACTGAAAACAGCTTCTTCTATTTTTTGGTCCTAGATTCTTTCAGAGACAAGGGTTATTTATTTTGATCTCATGTTCCCACGATAACTTCAGAGCTCACCGGCAAGTTTCAACAAAGGATAGTTCATAAAAAAGGACACTAGTGACCCTATTAAGTATTACCTTTAAGGAAAAGCTTCAGTGTGAGGTCAGCTTTGCTACCAACCAAAGCATCCACACAGGGAGAGACTACGAGCGCCCCAGGGGAAAAATTTTTAGTCAGGCCAACACTTCATTAGACAATAGAGGATCCAATTGAGATTTTTGACAGTATAAGGTCAAACTGCGGACTGAAAATGCTGAAACCACAGGAAAGCAGGCTTTGTTGGTTTCTCTGTTTTTGCAGTAGTAACACCCGTTCTGCTCCCAAAGGAACAATTCAGGAGAAAGTCATCTGGAGCAGGGAGCTGCTGCATTTGCTAAAGCTGAAGAAAAGTGCTGGCTAAGAGGAGAACTCAGGCTAGATGGGAGAAAAGTGAAAAAAAATGTAGTAGAGAAAACAGACTGGAAAGTAAGTAAAAAGTTGCAACAAATTCTACCTTCTCACAAGAGTACAAAAGAGTGGAGGAAAGCTTTAATTCGGGGAGATAGGAGGAACATCACTAGCCACAGCAGCAGTGTTACGGACCAGCCTGTGTCTTCAAAGATAGTTTGTTGAACTAAAGAAGGGAGATACAGGATACATTTCTATGAAGAGTTAAGGGCCCATCTTAATATAATTTCATTCATGCAGAATATTCTGGATTTTTGAAGGCCACTTCTTTGTACTTTTGCTTGTCGAAATGATCTATTTCACTTGGCTTCCTTTCAGCTTATTCTTCTGGTTGAAATACAGCAGAAAACATACACCATAACACTAAGAGATATATTTGCTATCTATCTTGACAGCTGTTGTTCACATACCCTATGTTTGCCTTAAGAAAATATGCATCTGATCATGTCATCTGTTAAGTTAACCACTACTCTGAGGGTTCAAGTAAACTAGCCTCAGGCAATAGCTGATATTTGCTGCTATTACAGATCTAGCAGAGTCATGGTTTTAGCGAAGATGTAATTTTCTGTATCATATAATCCAGTTCTGAATTAGTATCAGTAGTTTACAGTAAAAATAGTATGTTCTTCAGGACCTATGTTGTGTTCCTAAATGATAAGGGATTCCCAGGTGACACGTACATTCCTCACTTGCAGGAAGCAGTGTTACAGGTTGCTAAGTTCCCTAGAGTTAAATATTTCATATGTGAAATATGAAGTGATATGAGGAGTTTATCTGAGTTCTGATTTTCCCATTCATTTTCTTGAGTGTAAACAAGAAATGAATCATTCTAAGCTCATGGTAAACAAGTGGAGAACTTGCGTGAGCAAAGAACTAAGCTCCATTTTCTCTTTTCTAGAGTTTTCTCCGCATAGCTAGTATTCTAATATTAGTACTAGTTGTCTGCTTCTAGGCATTTTGCAAAAAATTATTACAAAATTGTTACAGCAAAATCAAATGACCAACTGTGATGGAAAAAAACATTTCAGCCAAAGCTAAGCTGAACTGCTCTGAGAATAGGATGCCTTTCTCCTTGAAATCTCTGCAGTCCCCAAAAGCTGCTGCCCACAGTCTGCATAGCTGCTATAATAGAAAAAAGTCTAATTCAGATTGTTTTTTCTTCCATCATTATAAATGTAGAATTTACACAATTATAAAAGTTCCATCTGCAAAGCATAAACTTCAGAGAAACCCAATTAAGCCAGGGTTATGTACTTTACCACGTATTGTCAGCAACCCAGAGAGGCTGAGGATTTAGTTAACAGCAGATAAACTAGCATATACAGAGCAGAATTTTTCAAATAATCCTAATGACTGGGATTTCCAAGGGCTGCCACTGAAAGTCGGTGAAACTTTGTTCCCCTTTTCTGCAGTCGTTCCTGAAATCCCCCCATTCTCTGAACCACCATTAGCGGTGACTCGGGCACACTACTGTGTGACTGTTTTCTTCACTTGTGCTGTCACTTTCTCTCTGCTGCTGGAACAAATTGGGATGGTCAGGCTTTAAGGCGCTCAATCCAGCTGTCCCACACTGCCCAATTCAGGGGGTCCCTCAAGTGGATGTTCAGCAGTGGCCATAATGTGTGCTGGTTGAGAAGAAACCCTTCTCTTAACTATTTCCTTTCTCTGTCTCCTCACCACGAAAGGTCAGTTCTCAGGTCCAAATGAAATAATGTTGTGACACTACATATTATATGGGGGCCTTTCCAGGCTCCAGTCCTAAACCATCTGTTATCCACTCCTGTCCCTTGTCTCTCCCAACTCTGCACTTCACGCATAACTGAAAGCATTTTAACTCTGGAGGGTGATGTATTCTGGCTAACACAGTTACTTCTTGCAAAGCACTCTCATCACATCTCTTACACTGCAAGATTTGGAAATAAGGAAGCGTGTGTAATTCCTCTGTAAAATAGCAGCCAACCCTTTCTGTTGGGAAATTTTGCTCAGTCTAAATATTCCATACAGATTCATATCATTAATGATGAAAAACTAAAAACTACGTGCAGAAACAAAGAAACTTTCTTGAAGACTGATTTCAACTAACATTTTGTCTAAGTTCCCCCAAGAGATCAGGGTTGTTCTATATGGTGGGCAAACTTGCCCAAAGCATCAACACTTCCATATGTTATGAGAACTGAGATTCACCCARTTGACCCTGAATATTTCATTTTGTGTTCATCTGTGTTCATGCAGTCACCCAAGACCGCCTTTGCTGTTTCCAGACTGTGTCAAGCTTCAAGGCTAGATCAACACGCTCTCCCTAAATAGCATCTCCTACTGCCACTGTCAAGAACAGTGTACCAGACTAGATGTGCCACTGTTCTGACCCAGTAGAGCATTTCTCATGTTCTTGTAAGGCTAAAAGAGCAAGTCTCAGTGCAGGCTGCTTGAGTAAGGGGTAAGATGCAGGCTTCTGTGAGCGACTGAATGAAATGTGACAGACATTCACAATAAATCGGTATGGGCAAGGCACAGGGAAGACTGCATGGCCCAAGGGATCTAGCAACCCTCAGAAAGTGTTGGAGGCTTCACTGGTTTGATGCAATGCTGTAATCTATGTCCAGTTGCTGGTTAAGAACAGTTTGAG
>NW_020447195.1:7117661-7127899 GCF_003343035.1 Apteryx rowi | reverse complement strand
AAAAAAAAAAAAAAAAAAAAGGAATTTAACACATGAACTGTCTCTTCATTAAATGCAACAATCATGAAGTGCTTCATGCATAAGGATAAGCCTTTCTTTAGATATAATCATAGGTCTGCATGCGTGAACCATGTGTGATTAGCCGATATTATTGTACTCCAGAAAGCAAGACAAGACACTCTTTGATTAAGATCATCTTACTGAAATATTAATGCAGACTCAAGCATGAAGTTATTGACCTGCTTGAAGTAGTTATATGATGTGCTCCCTAGGGCACATCTAAATTGTGTATATGTTAGACAATAAATCAGCCTGGATTTCAAACAAAAGCATGGGATYTAATGGGTAGAAAGAATCCGTTGTGTTATTATATAAATTCTAGCTATATTTCAAAGAAATATGAAAGTTTCATATTTAGCTTTATTACTCATTGGTATGTATAAGGCTGGCCTGCTCAGAGAAACCAGGGTAATTGATTCTAGGTATTTACAATACAAAGCCACACATTTCATTTAAAAAATTGCCATAATGTTATAAATAAGCAAATGATATAACCAATTAATTATAGCTGTAATTGGACAGTCTTGAAACAGAGTTCCAAATGTAAAGATTGCGGAAGATTAATATAACTGTCACTTAACTAACCACTAAAATAAACAGTTAACAGTTTCCAGAAAAACATGACTCTCAGCATTATGTACCTCATTACGTTTTCAGTGTGGTGCAAACATTAATTGACTCACTAATCCTAAAACATCTTCCTTTGTTCATAGCTGAAGTCTGAAGGGGGTTTTATGATTATTTGGAAGACATATGCGTTTATCTTGTTTGCATAGAGAATCACCTAATTGTGTGCACAAATTATTATGTGTGCAAATTAAGTTTGAGTTCTTGTACTTATTGTATGCAGTCAAATTTTGAGTTTATTCTTGTTTTAAAATAAGGCTTGTAACATCAAAGAGAGAAAAATAAGAAAAGGTTCCAGTTCTCCAAAGAAATAGCTGATGGACTAAAGCATTTGCATTCTGTTCAAGTTCCCATTCTGCCTAATTTAGGAAAGGGATGTTTGTTTACTGATTTCAATCTTTTTTAATTCCATCCCTGTTGAAACTGGTGTATATATACCTACTCACAGTTTTGGCAGGGGGAGAGGGACAAATAGATCCCATCTCACCTGTGATCTTAAATAAACTCTCCCAGTGTAATGTTTTGCATCAAAGAGCAGAGTTTCAAAATGTTTTTTCTTAATTCATCAAATTTCCAAAATATCCTTGCCTAACCCGTCTTCTCTATTGTTAGTAACATCAAGCACTAGAAGCTACAGAACAAGAAATTGCAACTATATTATAAAAAAAAAAAAAAAAATCAAATCAAAGTTGTCTGACCTTACAGTGAGAATTGATTTCCTTTTCTATATAAAATATTTTTTCTTCTCCCTTCCAACTTTTTCATGAGTTGACTAGTGGACTCTGAAACACCTAGATACACGATTAACTTTCACCACAACAATAGTCCTGCTGGGTATGATTTCTGTGGTTAATGCATACTACTGGGACTTGAGAAGTCCAGAGTCAACTTTCAGTGGTGCCACTGGCTTCCTAAAGAAACCCAGACAAGACCGTTATTAAATCTCAGTTCCCCATATGTAAAATGAGAGAAACACTTCTTTTAATCCACTGTTTTCTGTTTGGGGTTTTTCTTTTTTTTAATTAGATTGCAAACTACTTAAAGCAGGAACAGTTTCTCTTTATATGCTGCACAGTACCTGGCATAATCATTTATCTATTTCAGTTACGGCCCCTAGATATTACTCAGACTAGACATCCGTGTTTGGAGAATCTGAGCCTGAATCTTTTTTTGTAATCTGTGATAGTTTTTGTTATGACGCATGAAAACATCTGAAGAGTTAAGGAGGGAAACAGAAACGCCCTTTGTAGAGAGTATAGAAGAGACTTGTAATACTTTTCTGTGTGATCTATGGGATACTGCAACTCTGAAAAAGCACTTTTTCTCTCATAAAGCATGCTTTGAAGGTTGTATACTCAAGACCTAAGATTTCTTTCAATGAGATGCAAATGTATTATCTAAGATACCAAGAAAAAAAATCAATCCTGCATTGTTTGCACAGTGTGCAATGCCATCCCTACTGCTTTTAATGCCAAAATACTGTAGCTGCAACCAAAACCTAACTGTGAAGAGAAACCTGTGCATACCTAACAAGGTTCCTTCTGGTGCATGGGAGAGGACTCCCAGGAACAAGGGAAGATAATATTTAAAACATTCTAGACCTAAGAAATTAATTCTAACTCAAACAGGGAAACAAGGGATATTAGAAAGATCTCCAGAACTGCTAGATCAGATAACCAGCGAAAATGCTTTTCACTGATACGTAATAGGCTACCTACTCAAATTCTGATACTCAAGTTTAGACCAAATCTTGTATGTGCCCCAAGGGTTTTGCTAGTAGAACTGAGAATAAGAGAACTAACAGGCACCTGGAATAACAGAGTAGTAGTGCACTGGCTCTCTGTAATGTGGGAGAAGAACGCACATTTGCATTGTGTGACAGTCCCGTAAGCATCCACATTTCAAGGTGAGATTCTGTCCAATCTTTCTGCTCAGAAAAAATTATTGTGAAGCTAGGAGGAAAACAGGATCATCAGTTATTACTCAGGGATTCAGAGGTTTCTATATAYGGAAAAGAAGTTCATAAAACAATACTTCAGGTATTTCCCATAAGCTGACCTGATTCATATAAATCCAGTCTATGTTATGATGCTATGTAATCAGTATTTCCACTTCTTGAATAAAGAGGTTTAAATGGTTTAAAAAATCTTTCCAGTAACATTCAAACTACCTGCCAACTTGAGATTTAGGGAAAAAAAGAGAAATGTAAAATACTTCTTTTTCCCATTAAGGTTCTATATTTCATTTACAGAACTCTAATATTTGGCTAACCACTAAGTCTCCTTAGTGGGAGACTGGGAACAGTCCAATCTTGGAAAAGCCTAAAAGAAACCCCTCAACATGAACAGTATACGTATTAACTGATCTCATTCAACTACTGCAAAAGCAGTATTAAAATGTAACTTCCCCAACTTCTGTCCTGAGTCCCAAAAACCAAACTAGGTAGTTCCAGTTCCAGTTAGTCAAATAACCAGGCAGCCAGCTTAAAGCAGAGCATGTGTTAAGCATGCATCTTGTTGAGTGATGTTTGACAGAATGATACTACACCATCGTCACAAACCTAAATACGGGCAGTAGTGAAATGACTAGGTGCTGGTTCTGTGGTGGTGCACGCATCTGCCCCACCTGTGCAGCTTGCCCAATGCCCTATGCCCTTTCTCCTCTCCAGAGATGGGGAGATTACTCTCCTCTCCTGGAACTGCTGGAGAAGAGCTGCCACATGGTGAGTCGTGCACTGGGGAGGGGGCTCTAGGGTAGGAGATCCTCTACCACAGAAAGACGGAGAAGAGAAGGGAGTTCTGTGCTTCCAGTGAAGTTCCTCTGCAGGACAGGGACCTGGTGTCCAGTTAGATCAAATCAGCAAGGGACTGGGGATTTAATGAGAAAGAAAACAAGCTTCCAAAAAGCACAGTGACCCCTTTGTAAAACAATAATTAGCATTGCAGTACTTGGTAATACCATGATGATTTTTCTGGTACTACGTCGTGAAGGAGTCTCACTGCACATTCCCTCAAATAGCAAATGTTTTGGGGAGTCTTATAAGACTGAAATCTGGATTTCAGAGTAGAAGGAAATGGCATATTAAATTGGAACGTAAATTAATGTTCTGTATGTTTCTAGTCCCTCCTGAATGCTTCTATCCCTGAGTATAGTCCCTGTGGTATCATATGAGAAACTAAATATATGTGGAACAGTAAGTTTCTGCTGGCAGCCTGTTGGCTGGATTAAAACAGAAACATTCTGACTTTAAGTGAAGGAACTTAAAATATAATAAAGCTCCCTATATACAAAAAATAAGGTAAAGTCATAAACTGGAGCAAAAACACTGCCTAGTTTATTTAATTTCAGTCATAAATTAATACTTTTGGGAAAGAATGTAGGAGACCTGACACACTTATTCCAGAAGAAATATGATGCAGGGCAAAGAAACTCTGTTAACAGAACTCACTGGCTGATACGGGACAATGAAATCCAGACCAGAATCATTCTGGTGGGAGAAACACATTCAATACTTGGCTTGGCTCAACTGTTAATATCAAAATTGAAAATTAATGTAATGACTAAACACGTCATGGCTAAACCTGTAAGTCCCTGATTTAAGTTGCAGTAGTCTAAATGACCTCCAAAGGATGACAGCACCATCCAACTGTCAGGCAGGGCACCAACAGCATCTTTTCCTGTCCTGATACTCACTCTGCTATCATTTTGCATGAGTCTTCTGCACATGTTTTAAGTTAAGCATATGGTTAAATGTTTTTTCTGAATGATGGGCATAGAATGAACGCAATTTGCAGCAAAAATCACTGGAGCAGATTCAGAATGCTGGCACCAATCTGTCTGCACTCCAGTTGCACCCCTGCTTCTCCTTGCCTTCCCTTTTTTCCTTACAAGCATTTGCAGCCCAAACCTACTACACTTTGCTTTTAATATGCAATTAAGTTGAGTTTTCAAACCTCTCTAGTCAATAGCTTCCAACATCATTCAATCAACCAGTGCACTGTCCTGATGGCTAAAAAGGAGGAAAAGCATAGCTTTCCAATTGCTACAAAGTTCCCTAACACTATGCATGAGACTCAAACTGAAGAAACTTGTTGAAAGAATGAATACGGCAGCAATTAATGTTAACTAAAACCTTTAGCAGTGTAAATCAACCCTGAAAGGCTATGGGAAACCAATAGTAGACATATGCAGGGAGTGACACAGTCCATCCAGGCTAGCTTACAGCTTTAAACAAGAAAAAAAAAAGCCAAGAGATATAGAGTATTTCTATACTTAATGTTTTATTTCATCATGATTTTCCCTAAGGCCTTATTGCATGGCTGATGTCCTTATATTGCATACAAGACTGCTGGGTAACAGGTCATCTTTCAGTCCAAAGAGAAACAATATGAAAGGAAAAAAAACACATCAAGTCTCTTAGCATCCTGGAAAATTACTTACAAGAATGTTTCTTGCTACAAAACTTTTGAATTATCATAACTAGAAACAGTGATGAGGGAGSTTAAAGTTTTATGCAGTTATTATCTCCCTCAACTTAATTTAGTTCTCAGGGCTTCTGATTACATGCGGTATCAGTAGAAAAAAAAAAGTGAATCAGTGTCTGGCAGCAACATAGTTGTACATGTCTGGAACAACTATTTTGAAGTAGCTTTAACTTGCCAGATCTTGAAGCACGCTATGGCATAGTGTAGTGGCTGAGAATCCTCCTTCTCTCCTTCATCATGTGCTTCATCTGTCTTCTCCAACTAGAATGCTAGAAATTATGTTAATACAGCTGTTAATGAGATCTAACACTACTGTTTGCACTGCAACAGCTCCTTGCCTTGATACAGATCCTACACTGGAGGAGAAGGCAGATACAGGGGACCATTGGCAAGGTCTACTGAAGAACTCAGTAATGCCATTCCAGAAAAAGTATTCTTTAATTGGATGGTGCCAGAGAGGAAAAGTAGCAGTATAAAGAGCAAAATGTAATAGCACCAATGTATACTTCTGCAAATTAAAATGGATTATACTCAAACTGCTGGGGGGATGGCATTTTCATGTTGTCATGGTTGTCTGTTTCTTCTCAGGTAATGCCTAGCTTTGACATGGAGTGCTCTTCTTCATTCTGTGGAGTCCTATTTTTTCTATGACTACAAACCAAATGAGACTGTCAATCTTTTTTATGCCCTTTGACTGCTGGAAGGATATAATGAGACCAACATTTTGGTTTCCTGAAACTGTCTCTCAAATAGATGGTCATGTTGAAATCTGTTTTGAATTTCATATCCCTGGCCTCTTTAGACTCTCCTTTCTCTCTTGATCCTTCCCTGGAGAGATGGGGGATGGGAAAAGGAAGGGGAAAAAAAAAAGAAAACTATGATCTCTGAGATTAATGAAATCCCTCTTTGCATTATGTTTTCTTATGTGATACTGTCTTTTAGAGTTTGAATCAATATCCCTCACCTTTTAATTTTTTTTAATTAGATTGTAACTAGTATTTTATCAGTTTTCATAACTGCCTCTCAACATTTCTCTCGAAGTTATGGCAGGATGTAATATTTTCTAGAGTAGTTTTGCGTAGTCTAGACAGCTGACTTTTTCAGCTCAGAGGTAACGCCATATCTGCAGTCAAATAAGTTGTTGATATATAAAAACTGATACAATAGGATGTTCTGGCCTTCTCCCAATTTTCTTAATTGGCAGCAGAAAGATGCTACTGGTTTTAAAAATCTTTCCTATGAGGATTTCCAAATGAAAGTTGTGCTGATTGTGGTTCATTTCCCATGAATCTGGCAGTAAGTCATGGCACAATAACAGAAGTGAAATTAACCTTCTTAAAGACAGCACAGGCTAAAGATAGTCTACAGTTAAGTAAGACACAAGTATTTTGAGGTGAGTTTCTCAAGTTCGGAATGTATTACTCTCTAAGGCTTGCACACTTAATGCGACAGTGTGCTTAAATTAAGACTGAAATAAGAAGTCCAGTGTTTGTTGTACTACATTAATTCTCATAAAATACACCTTAAATAACAGGCTAAAACGTATTATTTATCTTAAAGGAGAAAATAACCAATTCAATTAAAACAAAGGAACATTCATTCCTTCTTACCTTTCTTATACTGCTTCCAGTATTCCCTGCACTAAGAATAGGAGCTATATGCACCATTTAACTGCTGGAGGAAATTGTCTATTTGTCAGTAAAGCCTGCTACAGATAACTAAAGGCCATATTTCCTTCTCAGACCATGACTGTGATATATTAATTGATCACTGTGAGGAGCTGCTGTTTAATTAAAGCTGTATGTGAAGGATCTAAATCAGCAAATTTGTATCTCTGTTTTAGTATAAGTAACTATTAACCGCCTCTAGTCCAGCGTACTGAACACCTTGTTTATCTTATTTACTACAGGAACATTTAATAAGATGCTAGTAGTATCTGTTAATTTTTTAAGGGTTTTTTTTTTTTTTTTTTACACGTTTAGTTATGAAATTCACTGTGGTCTGTCAAGATAACATCTGTTCTAGTAAATCAAGGTAATAAAATAGCTTTCCATTTCTACAGTGAATGCTTTGTGAAGAAAAATACACTAGATAAGAAGCTTTATCAAGAAGCCTTGATTGTTTGAAGCTTGGAGTAATTTCAGCTTTCACTGGCATCAGTCAGGATTGTGAGCTTCCAGAATGGGAAAATCAACATAAGGCTATTTGAACCAGCTAGTTACTTAGTTATTGTGTGCTACTACTGTAAGAAGAGGGAGTCCTTTTTAGCTTTTTTTTTTTTCCCCTCCTAAAAGCCCTGTAGCTTTAGTCACATGTGGGAAACTCCCTTTGAGATTTGACCTCAAGTGATAGTCCATGAAAAAGTTGCAAATGAAAGCTAAACAGATTACAATAGGAAGGTGAACTAACACTTGCCATCTGCAGCCTCTTCATCCCAAGTTCCTTGAGTCTGATGTTTACATTACTCAGTATCAGATAAAAGGAATTATGTGGTCCAGTGATAAAGGATTCTGAACTCCTGCAAGACAGCAGGCAAGTCTTGTAACCTTGCTGTGTACAGTCAACACAACTGTTAAGCTGGTGTTTCAAGACAGAAGGGAAAATTAAGCATTGCGTCAGACAATGTTCTTAGGTAAATACATGAAAAGCTATATGCTACCACCTCTACATTCTCAGCTGTCTGGTGCCATTGAATTTTCCTGGGTAAAGCTGGGTTAAAAAAAAATACTGTTAACTGTATAGGTCAAGAAGAGGAATATAAATTGCATCTTCAAACAAAATCCATGCGAACAGCAGGAAAATCTTTAGAAAACAGGCTGGCTTCATCTATTACCACATTCCCTACTTCGATATACTTTCCTAGAGTAGACATGGACAGATGAATTGGTGCAGAATAATCCTTGACCACACCATGTGTTCAAGAAAATGTTACGACAAAATAAGACTGTGTCTCCGGCAGGAATATAGTGTCATTCAAATGCCACACGAAAGTAGGAATGTTTTTGTAGGGAGCCTTCAGTCATATTCTTACTTTACTATTGTCTTATTTGTCTATATAATTTAAATGTACAATTTAAATGTAAATAAAAATGCATGTTTAGTTTTTGAACAAACAAGGAATCCTACAYTGTCAAATAGAAAATTTATTTCTGTCCTCCTCTATAGGGCTTATCTGCCAGCAGGGCTGGGATGTAAACACACACCTTGTACCATTTAGTGCACCTAAGACTTTCTTTTGACTTAGAGTCCATAGATGATGGCATTGATACTATAATGATAACAAAATTATCTTGTAGAACAATAAAGTAAGATAAAAACACAATTATATACTTTGGCATATATATTTCTTACAGTTGTATAAATTATTTTTCAGTTTTTTGAATAGCTGATTCCATGAATGTATGTGCTCCTAGACTGAGTAATTACTTACAATACTGTGTGGTATTACTGTGGTAAAATATTATTTAAATAATATCTGTTCATCTCAGTATCAATTTTAGACATGCAGGTGCCCAATACTGTTTGATAAATTAATTTAAAATAGATGGAAAACCTGAAAAGCTTATCAAACTTGCTAACTATACTCACTAACCATTTATACCTACTTAATGCAATCCTGCACAAAACCCATATCTACTTATCACCTTTTGTTTCTTTCCACATATTGTTTGTATATCATGATACCATAAAAGACATCTTTCCTTGGGCATTAGTATAGCTTCTGCCATGCAATGGGACACTGTCTTATCTGATGAATTCTGTATTAGGGGGGAAAATACTACTTTGTACTGATAGTTCTTTCTCCTTACAAAAAACATAACATTTTTAAATATTCTGTCTATATGTCGGACATGTTGTATACATTCTCTGTTGCATATTTCAAAAATATCAGAATTACTGACTAGCAGAAAATAACATGGAGGASTTAAAACTGAGATTTCATATGCCTTTCCTTTCATCAGTCACTTCTGCTTTCAGAAATCAAATGGCAGAAACATACATTCCTCTTTCAGTCAGGATTGCCCCTTTGGGAGTGAGTCGAGCAGTTCATGTTAGAAGAGTCCTTTGTTCCCTTTACTTAGGGTATCAGAACAGTTGGGCATCAGAGATAAATTATCTATTGTTTCTGTTAATTTAATTTGTATTTCACTGCAAAGCAAGGTGCTCAGAATTTCTTGGTAAGACAAATAAATAAGAAAACCTGAAATAGTCACAAATATTAATATCTTCATTGGTTCAGAAGGAAGCACTGTAGCAGGTCTTTCAAAGGAGACTCGAATGTTTTATTTACTCARTAATCTGAAAAAAGCAGGAACTAACGTCCAAGCCAAAATTGCATTCAGGGACTGTCTCTTCCAGGTTGATCGTGCCTGACCCAAAACCTAAACCCCTTTCTAGGTGCACAGTTCAGTGTACCAGGCAGTGATGATCAACATCCCATTCATTGTCTCATGCTATGTTTGTCCCCACCGTTTTGTTCGGTTAGCCCTTTTCTCATGAAGAACCCTTCCTATTCTTGCATGATCTCTAGGTTTATATAATCTGGCTCTTAGCCTTTGCTTCCAGGTTGTTGTTGGACCTTTCCTTGCAGTCACATCACATTAAAGTGACTGCATCACATTGAAGTGATGTAGTTTTTCAAGTTGTTTCTTTTTTTTCTAAAGGGGTCATCACTGCTTAGACTGTGACAGTCTGAAATTACTGAGTCACCACCAACAGACATTTAGAATTATTCCTCAAAATAAAGTTAGGCTGGAAACATCATTAGCCAGTTTTAAGGGAGAAAAAAACCCAACCCCTAATCACAGTATTCTATTTATATTCCAGCAATTCAGCCCTATCCCTCCAGCACCACCCTCTGTGACTACACTTCCTAAGAAGATTACACTTCTCCCCGTGAAGTGAAAATTACCTTCTTGCGGGGAGAAAGCGTTTAATTACGGCCCTGCTTCCTCTCGTCGCCATGGTGATCCCAGGCAAACAGCCTGCTCCCGTCCGCCTTATCAGCCCCGGTGCCCCCCGCCCCGCCGAAGCCGCCGCCGAGCGCGGGGCGAGCCGCGGCCGCGG
>NW_020447195.1:7005984-7116936 GCF_003343035.1 Apteryx rowi | reverse complement strand
AGGGTCGCGCCGCGCCACGCCACGCCGTGACGTGACGTGATGTGCCGTGAGGGGCCGCGCCGGGCCCCCTCGAGCTCTCCCGCCGCCGCCCTCGCCGGGAGCTGGAGCGGCCCCCGGCGCGACGGGCTCGATGCCGTGGGGAGGCCGCCGCCCTGGCCCGTGGGGAGCGTTTCTGACCGTGGGTTTTGGGTGTGTGTGTGKGGGGGGTTTCCTGGTTTTTTTTTTCCTCTTTTTCCTCCCCTCGGTCAGAAAGTGCCGATTCATCCCCGGCGAGGCGCCGGGGGAGCGTGGCGGTCCCGTCCGCGCCTCGCTGGGGGAAACGGCCCCGCAGCGCGACTCGGGAGCGAGTTCTCCAGAGAACGCCTTAAACCGGGCGCGCGCGTGGGTTGCGCTTTAGGCCTGGGGGTGTTTGGTAATAAGGGGGTGTTTAGCAGTGGTTTCACTGAAATGGGATATTTCGTCTAAGCGTTTTCGTTTGGGAATTTGTTTGAAAACAAGAACGGGGCAATTGTGCTGTTTTTTGTTAAATCGGAGGTGATTGACCTCCCGCTGGGGGGGGGGGGTGCCAGCAGGGGGCTGCTCGTGTGCTCAGTGCTCCAGGTGGTGTCTCCTTTGCTGAGCACTGACCTGTAAAAAGCAAAGGCGCTCTTTAATCTGAAGTCATACAGAGCATTCAAGCAGCACCTTAGGGTTATGCAGTTTTTCTCTTCATTTATTATAGCACGGTAGTGTTCAGAAATATGTATTAAACCTCGCTTTTGTCTTTGTATGGGACTAGTATTAAGGAATATGCATACGTACAAGTAGACTTCTTAGGCTGACCTGGTAGCAACGACTAGAGGTGAAGTTGCCTGATGCTTCCCATTGTAAGATGGGTATAAATCTGCCATATATTATGGATGGAACTTTCTGTGTCAGAAAACTTTCCATTAACTTAATTATTTATTTGTATACATATTTTGTTTTTACAGAAACTAAAGCAAGTATGCTTTAGCCATTTCTGAAAGTAGGAGCAAAGGAAACTTTTCTAAAAACAACAAAACCCCCTCATGTCTATCACATTGAGAACTGTATTTGCCTTTTTGTCTTGAAGCAGGGGTTTCAAAGATGGTCAGCTGCACACATCTCCCTCTGGAAGTCACCTTTGGACTAGGTATTTCTTGACGTTTGGTCAACTTAGTGACCTTTTAAAAAAAAGAAATCTGTGGGCATTCATTTAATATAGTGGTTGATAACAAAATTCTTCGAAGACTGCATTTGAACAAGGCCTGAGTATGGCTTTTCTGGTGATGTCTGCCCATGGCTAGGATAAGCTGCTGCATATAATAGTGAGTTTGAATACTGTCATGAGAACAGAAATTGAACAAGGGGTTTAAAGCAAAATATCAGAGTTCCTCATTCAATGAGTACTATCCCCTTTTGCTTTGTATAAGGCAGATCCTAAGGAAAAAGTAGCATGTGGTAGTGTAATCAAAAGCTGTATCATAATGCAAGAGAATAAATGAAGGTAGCAGGGGCATTCTGTAGTTTTTTGAGAGTTTAATATTGCAATTTTGACACATTTTTAGTATCAGTTTTTGTAATGACTTCTAAGCCTTGTGAGCAAAACAGCTCACTGTAATTCCAAAAGACAGCTAATGAGCCATTTTTATCATGCCATAAAACATCCCTGAGGAAACAAACAAGCAAATAAAAACAAAACAGTTCTTTAAGGGATGCTTTAAAGATGTTGGGATGTGTTTTGTACCCCTTTTCCTCTAGAGCCAATTACAATTTAAAAAATTGTGTTAAATTATTTAAACCTATAGTGCTAAATATTGTCTGTTTTGAAAAAAGTATGTTTACATGCATGTCTTTTAGTTTCATGTTAATAATAATGTGTCTATTTCCACTCTCTATTTTCTGACCTTAAAGTAGCTTCCACAGTCTTTCTGGGGGCAAACCCCAAGCTTATCCATGAGAGAAAACATTTGAGGCAAAGCATTTTCTCCATGTTGAAGGATGAATGCCACAAGGAATTGAGCATGCTTGCTGAAGTAAATAAAAGTTGGAGGCAAGCAGCAACCAATATAATGCAAGTATTTTGATGTGTAAATACCTCTGAAAGTCATAAGGAAGCTAAACCTGGTTCTAGTTGTGGTGCTAAACACATGCAAAATTGTAAAAACTGTCCTTAAGTTCCCTTTTACTACTTGATATAATTCTATAAATGTGACAAAAATACTTGCAGCATCAGAGCTGCCATAATTAGTAACATAATTCTCTCTCTATTTTCTGTCTACAACAGTTTTGTGGTAAATAAGTTTGCAACATTTTCCAGTAAGTACACTGAACTGATACCTCTTTTTCCTCTCAATGGATATCCAGCCTTTGATCTTTATGATGAAAAGTTAGACTTCTTTCTAATTTAGTGGCATGTGATATTTCTGCAATTGGAATCCATTTAGTGGCAAAAAATACTTCTTAAAATGAAATATCAATACAAGGAACAAAGATAAATTTTATTTAGCTTTATGCACATTTCACAAACAAAACCAATGCATTTCCATGAGACATACCTTCCCTTGAGAAATTTAAAAAATGCAATATGTACATTATATGTACRTAATCAGAGTGTAAAAGCATGATTTGGTTCATGTGACTTCTGTTTGGTAGACAGCTGAACTCCTGTTTCATGATATAGTTATATAAAACAAATACTAGTGTGTGTTAGAAATGGAGTCATTCTCTGAGGAGAAAGAGGTGAGTCATGCCCATGCTGTTTTTCTTGAGTCAGCAGAATATTGAACAACCTCATTTTCATTGATATGAAGCCCATATGTGATCTCTGAACATAGCTCTGATCTTTGAATAACAGCACAGAAAGAAAAATCAGCTCAGGATACATTTTGATTGACGATATCAACTTTAATGTTAAAGTTGTTTCGATGACCAAGGGAAAAATATCCTTGCTCAGAGCAATTTTCTTAGGTGCAGCAAGATAAAGCATTTGTTCAGTTGCTTATGATTCTTAACCTAGCTTTTCAGATTTTATGACAGCCTGTCATAGTTCAGTATGCTTATACTAACAGTAAAGATGAATGCTCAGAAAGGCTGCTGTCTCTATTTGCTTTGTGGGTTTTTGTTTTTTGTTGTTTTTTTCCCCCCTCAGATGTATCTTGGTAAAAGGACATAGGGCATATTTTGAACCTGTATTTGTCAAGAAGATAAAATAAATGCATGTCACTGAGAACAGATATAAGTATCATCCAGAAGTCATAACTTTGTAACGATGAAGGCTGGAAAGATGTCTTCTCCAAAGCATGATGATGTAATTGCTACTATGGAAGGAAAATAAAAAATGAATAAGCATGGGGGATTTGTTTTTGGTGGCTTCAGGTACATATTCACATTTAACATCTCTGATACTTAAGAGCTATTCTAGGAATTGCCCATCTAATTTTCATATTTGCTTTCTCTCACAGCTGTACTGCTCTGTCTGTCATTTTATGATGACTGAAGGAGCAGGAAAGGAGGAGGCAGGGGAAAAATGTAAGAGACGACAGTCAGCTCAGCTGCCTGCCTTCTTGACAAACAGCTCTGCTCACATAAGTCCTTCTAGGTAGCAGTGCAATGACAAAGAGAACGTGAACCTATACTTTATTTCAGTGATTCCAAATTATGCATCTTATAATAGTAACAACAACAACGTAACAGTTTATGGGGAGGGAACATCTGTGACATGCAAAAGGCCAGTAGAGAATTACAGGGATGTGATAGCTGCCTTTTCCCTGCTTCTTGCACACAATTATTAGGCACAGCTATGTGTGGAAGACAGTGRAGGACTCCTGCAGTGCTATCCAAGCCAGTGAGGCTGGAGGTGATACGCCATGTAAATACTGCTTGTGCCAATTCAAGCGCTGAAGGAGTGAATCTGGTTTTCCTTTCTATTTTGTTTTTTTCCCTGAGACCTCAAAATTTCTGAGGGAAAGGGGAGTATATCTAACTTACATTGCAGGTCCAAATCTTGTTCCTTTCTTCATTGCCTTTTGGGGAACATATATTCTTTATACAGATCTTCCTTTTTTAATAGGCACAGTGTTCTTGAGGAGGAACATGGCTAGAATTTCCCTATTATTCTCACCTTTATTCTCAAAGTATTCCATGGTATCAGATACTGCGGAAAAACTGTAGACATGGGAGGTCTGAAGACAATATCTAATACAATTTGCACTCTGTAGGCAATACTAATTAATATAGGAAAACCCAGTGAAGTATTTATTACACTCATAACATGAGATGCAGGTTTTAGACTCAAGGATAAAAGAAATAGCATAAAGAATCTGGAGTTTGTTGTAAATATCCAAAAATGCTGTGTAAGATCCCAGAAAAAGTTTATCATTAGAGTCAGAAAATTCCACTTTAAATCAATAAGTTGTCCTTTGACATACTTTAAGGGTGAGAAAAATACCTGATCGTCATGCCTGATCTGTCTTTTAATCAGTGTAATGTGGTTGGAATCTCTAGGACGAGAGATCCCACCACGGGTGAGCGCCTGGCTCCCCTAACAGGGAACATTTTCTGCTGACTTCATTTGCCCCTCAAGTCTGCCCTCTCCGCCAGGTCCTTTCCCAAACACGTGTATTTTCCCCCGTGGAAAGGCTCTTTTGCTGCGCCCCGAGGGACGCTGCTCAGTCAGGGGCGGCCGGGGCGGCGCGGAGCCCGCGCTCCCGCCCTCTGTCCTGCGGTGCCGGGCGACAGCGCCAGGGGGCGCCGTGCGCGCGGGGCCCCGACGGCCCCTAACGGCCGTTGGTGCGCGAGGCCACGTGAGGCGGCAGCGGCCGTTGGTGCGCGAGGCCACCTGGCGCGGCGGCGGCCGAGGGCTGCGCGGTACCTCCCTGTGCTGTCTATTAACATTTGGCGCAAAAAGGAAGCTAGTTCTGCGGTGTGCATGCCATTAAAGGGGTTTATTCCCTGCTTTCCTTTGAGGGAGGATTTTGCGCAACATGCTGCCTGTGGAGTTTGCCACGTGCCTCCCGTTGGTGTCCTCCRAACTGTGAGGGGAGGCTGAGGGGAGGCTGAACACGAGGATCCCGGTCCTGCCCCGCGTTGTGCCCTGCCAGCTTTGCCCAGGATTTACTCACCTTGTCAGGTATTTGACCCTGGGTTTTAACTTTAKCTCTGTGGAATCACGAACCTCATTTTGTTAAGACATCCTAGGCCCATATGACACTATATAAATGTTAATTAATAGTTTGATCATGTCAACTGGTTAAGCCTTTTTTGTCTGATTTATTGGTGGAGAAGGGAAAGCTGCTTTCCCAATGGCTTCCGAGTAGCTGAAAATAACAGTGCTTCCTAAATCTTTAACCCTTTGCTTGTTAATAGTCTACAGTTGGATGTTTGGTGTCTGTCTTAACTGAATCTTGTAAAAATTTAGGACCTCATTATGTTAAAAAGAATGAATATGTGCTGGGGAAGAGTTTGTAACAAAACAGTCGTAACTTGCCCAAGTGCTCGTAAGTCCTGACTTTGCTGTATTAGTGAAATGAGTGTCAGGAAGGTGTTCTCAACAGCACACGAATCATCTTCCTCACTTTATGTGTCCAGCAAATAAGAAATATGGGAAATATAATTTGCTTGCAGTTGAGACTTTATCAGAAAAAGCACCGTGCTCCATTTCATGCTTTTAGGATAGTGATCCGGACGCTGTTGTGGGCATTAATACGCCCTGGGGCAGATTTGCTGCTATCTGGTCGTTCCATTCAAATCCTTTACCTATTCTGCCTGGTTGCAGTATGTTCAGAAGTGTTTTTTCCTTTGCCAGTTCTCATCTTGAATGCCATGCCTGAAATACCTGAGCTCTTCGTTAACACAACCCTTTCATTGAGCAATTGTACGTCTGTCAGCTTTTCTTATGTATGTTACTTACTCTCCATTATTTGTGTTTCAAGATCACTCAGATGTGTTGAAGTAGAGGTAAAAAGATAGAAGCTGTTTGACTCAGTCCACTAAGTGGGTAAAGATAAAGGTTCTTCACAAAGGGCTAAAACTTAGCATCTGCTACTAATTGATTTTTAGATTATAAAGAAAAAGACTGCTTGCTACTTTCTTATTAAAGTCTGATTTAAGTAATTCTGGTCAGTTTGTCCTTAGAGTTTCAACATCAATAGCCATTCATAGTACATTTTAGAAGAACTTATTTGAGAAATAGTGGTTTAAAAGGCTGATAAAAATATGTTATTTATATACTTTGGCAATTTTCCAAGAAACTCTTTAGGTAATTTTGTCAAAAACATTTAAAATTTTTCTGTTTCCTGGTAGTTTTGTTCCCCTCAAACAGTTTCCAACCAGATCTGTGTCCTGCTTTCTGTAATTTATCAGTTTACCAGAAGGCAAAACATTTTTATTTCTGCTATCACAGACTCTGCACAACTGAGATTTTTCAGATTCAGGACTGGTTCAGGTTTGAAATGGAGACCATCTTGATGAAGGAAAGCAAGTTTGCTGTTTGTTTTTATTATTAACTTTATTATGTTAGTGGCTAGTGAACAAGAAAATGGGGGCCCAGTGTGTTTGGCTAGCCACTGTCCACACATGTAAGAAGAGTGGGGCTCCCTAAGCCCCACAGTTCAGGCAAGCAGAGCTGCACAATCAGAAATTATTCTCAGACCCAGAGCTGGTATTTCGCTACTGCGTTTGTTCTTATGAAKGCTTATCTCWWMKWWGAGATAAGCMATGCTTTTATTGTTCTTGGAAGCAGTAATGGCATTGGTGATCAGAAAGGGCTAGTTCATCTTCAAAGTACTGCAGAGACATTAACTAATTATTTAGGATTGTATAAACTTTCTAGGATCTTTCTAGACTCTTCAGTTACTGGCACAAGTCCACAACTACCACAGCAGTCAGCAAAAGTTCTGTGCAGGGGTTTGTCTCCCTTCTTGGGGCCTAGAGGACTGGTTGCCTCTGATTTTTCATACGTCACTTTGGTAAATTAAGAACCTGTTTGTATTTCATCATAGCAAGTATCTTGGGGTGACAGCAAAGCCTTTTAGGATGTTTCTTAGAGGCTCAGTCTCTGGATGCTGGACAAGATTCACCTCTCAAGATCACTTCCAGCCCTATTTTCTACAATAATAGCAATGGATTCCAAAAGGAAATAGTAATAGAGATCAGTATGGAAAAGTTAGTCTTATTTGCTGTATACAAGATGTAATAACAAATTTTGTAAATGAGCAGGTGCATTTTATATTAGATATATGCAAACTCTGCATTTTAAGAGAGACATTGATGGCCAAAAGAGTGTCCCTCCAAAAATATAAAGTGCAATAGACAAATGCCTGAACGTACCTTGGGCTTGGATCCTGATATAAAGTATTATCAGAAACATCAAGAAAATCATTGATGATTTCAGTGGGCTGAAGCCTCATTTGATGCCTCATGATGTAGCTACTCTGCAAGTTTAGCATAAAGATAACATATTAAATGTAAATAGAATAAAGTTGTTTCTAGTTATAATCAATAATTTGCTTTTGTGACTTGTAGACTAAATTTAAGTGTTTACTCAAACCAAACACCAGCTGAATTCAAAGGAGCTTATGAGGAATGAAAGGATATATACCTTTGTTCCATTCATCTGCCTTGTTTCCTGTTTCTTAGTTAGCCTTTTCTTTCAATCTTAGTCTTTTTAACATGTTTTATACACTTGAATATACAAATTTATTTACATCTTTCTGTAATATTCCTTTCATAAGTGTCAGATGAAGAATAGCAAATATACCATTCTTTTTATCAGACATAATGAATATGATTTTGCCCTCCAGTGGTAGGTTTCTACAGGTATTTCTATGTTGACTTTACATCAGACTGATGAATGTAGAGAATATTCTCTTTTGCAAATTCATTCTGATGTGCATTTGAACAAAAAAAGTATAGCAACAGATAAAACTCTGGGTAGTAAGTGTCTGTCTTAATTTGTATTATGTGGGGAAAGAGAGTTTTTAGTTGATGTGGCTTCCATTTTGAATTTGCTGTTACTATTACAAAACAACCCTTCTCTAACAAGTAATGAAACAGGGATGAAGATGAAGGGGGAATTTGAAGTCTTTAGGCCTGTTACCCTTTATTTGACTTACAGAATACTAATATGTTTTGAATTAATTCATCTTAATCAATTGCAGCCCAGACTTGTTTCAGGAAGACACATCTTTARTAATGTGCATTTAGCTTTGGATATGTTGGAAAATCATCCCTTGGAATATTGTCTGCTTAGTGGTGGTCTGGCTTTCAGAAAGTTTCCAATACAATGGAACACAGTTATTTTTAATTTAGACTCCCTGAATAGTTGGAATTTGATATTCACTATTCATGTATTAGTAGTGCATATAAAGTAGCTAACGRTGCTCAATGAACATAGGCTGAATTAAAATAATTGGATGAAATAACTGTTTTGGATAGAAACAGACTCAAGTTTTCTAGGAAGGAGCAGCTCTGTGCAATAGCTTTTCTGTCTTGTAGGTGCTTCCAAAGCAGATATCCAGAGGCAGTCTTTGTAACAGTCATGCTTATAATTTAGGTAAGGGATTAAGAGTTGGGCAGATTTCAAAGGGATTAGAAGTGCTGTATGTGTCAAGTTTATTGTTGATCAGTTATAGGATAGAGATATCACTTTTTTTTTTTTACTTCTGTCAAAAACAGAATTCAGTAGGGAATTTTCCTGTTCTTTCAGTCGTAAGAAGACTAAAAGCGGTTGATTTTTCTCCCCGCTACCATGCTTTCCTTCATTCTGGATTTCATTTGACTAATGTTTATATTTGGCTTTTTGTTGTGTGGGGTTTTTTTTTGGGGGGGGGGGGAGTAGGGGAGGGGTTAATAACCTGAGCACTAATGTAAGCTTTTACATCTCAGCAAACATTTTTATCCAAGCAGCTAAAATGACATTGATATTTAGTTAATCAGTTTGAATCTCTGGAATTTTGCACTGGGAGCAAAAGGTGGATTCATTTTTCATAATTAGGTAAGGGTTGGCTGTTCCCTACCTTTTTTCTTCAAAGAAACATGTCTGTTTTAGTCAAAATTGTATATTGTCCTACACAGGCATTTTAGTTTTAAGAGTAATATGTAATGCTTTCAAATATTTTCTATTATAAGCAAGTGGAAAACTAGGCTCTGGTGTTTTGATTGTGTTGTGAAGAATTCATCTTTTCACTATTGTAATAATAACTATTAAACTGACATTATATGATCCTCTTATAAAAAAAAATTATACCTAGAACTTGCTAGATCAGCAAGCTTATGTTAGAAGACAGATGAAAGCTTGCCCAGTTTGAACAGTGATTCACAGACTTCACTCACAAATATAACTGGACTTAAAATTGTAAGTGCGATTTAATGTTCTGTTCCTGATGGCTGATTTTTCATCTGTAGCTATATAAACTACTGGAATAACTAGATTTTTGCACATTTCTATCCTTCCTATCAGTTTCTAATGCCGAGCAAGAGGAAATGATTGGTCTGAATCTGCAGAGAAAAATGGTTAGATGTTTCTGTCAGTTGAAGAGAAGCATAAATTTCACATCATTGTGAAAGTCTTGAAAAAGTCTTGAATCCTACAGGCTCAGCTCTGACAAAAAAGGAACGGTTTGTCCTCAGAACAGGAAGGCACATCCCTGGGAAGGAATTGTGGTTTGGAAGGAAAAGGGGGGAAGGCTTCCTTCCAAGCTGCAGTGTGATTCCCTTGGACTACTGGGGAAAGTGTGAAACTGTGTTTGCACAGGTCCTAGAAACGGACTCTTGCATCACCTAAAGGACTAGACTGCAACTATGAATGAACCTTATTTTAGGTACTCTTTGTCTTTTCTCTCTTACCGAGCAAAGAGGCTCTTTAGGATGTATGGAACAATGAACAACTGTGTAAATCATGGTTGTATACATGTATTTTAAGTATTAGTAATAACTGTAACACCCTTCCTTGTATATTATGTGAATTTTTGCTGTTATCAGCACATTTCAATTAGATCAACATATGTTGTGTTAGTAGAAAATATATATAGTATGAAGGCTGCTGCAGCTTCTGTGCTTTCTGAATATGTCTCTCATTCCCATCATTGGATCTGACGTTCCATCTCCCAGAGGGCAGTGATATGTAAGTGTAGTGCAAGGCAGACAAGCACAAATTTATTGTAATCATGATAGTGATGTCTGCTTTCTCCTTGCAAATGGTAAGTTGCTTTGGAAAGAAATAGATGTTTTTTAATAACTATTTTGAGCATTTCCATTAGAAAATAAAATATACTTGAAAAAGGAAAGACTTTGTTTTGCTTATGCTTTGCTGTTAGAGGTGTTTGTATTTCAGGAGCAAAACAGCTCATTTATTTATTTATTTTTCAGGGAGAACTTCAGATAACTTCTACCTTTGTCAGAGATATCCGTTCTTTTTAGCATTTAATGCATTCAGACAGTACACTGATTCAGGTCTCATCACACTGCTACCAAATCTGGAATAATTTTGATTTATAACTTTTTCACATTAATTCAAGCAGAGAAGATTATGCAGTTGTCAGCAGAAGTGGAAAGGGAAACTTGGTGTTCTGTGCTACTGGAATGAGAACTGAGGAATCTTTGACATAGAGTTGCAGGATGGAATTCTGATTCCATTGATGTTAGTACAAGTTTCAGCATTTACTTCAACTGAGTTTTGATGTCAACTGTATATTAGTTTGACGTCCTGTGTAACACAGGACTTTGGCTGATACATCACACACTGACACCAATACACAAGGAATTTGACAGTTGGGGTTTCTTGGGACCTCAAATTCCAGTGTAACAGTCAGAATTTATGAGCATCTCACAAAAGACACAACCTTATAAAATTGGAAGTTAAGTTGGTCTTGTCTTCATGAGAGCAGACRTGGCAACTCTAGAGCTGATTAGCAGTTGAAGACAAGAGAATGGAAGACAGAAGTGAATAGAACTCACAATAAACAAGGTGCAAATTAGCAGTACAATATCTGTTTTYAGAATGAAGTTGTTACGTGACTCCCTAGAAGTCATAAACCCCAGCTCTGATTCTCATACTCTGCTGCTGCATAGTGTAACAGAAGAGTCAGTGAAGCTGCAGCATGCAGAACTAGTTTAACAGAATTAATCTAGTTGTTTTAGCATCCCCATGGAGGAACCCTGTGGTCAGTCTCTCTGGTACGTCTTGCCTGYCTGAGTGCTCCTCCTTGTTACCTATTTTTATATGCATCTGGGATACAGTAGATGTTGGGATAGTTCCATCTATTTGTATTCCTGCCCTACGCTCCTGAAGCAACGCTCATGAAAGGAAGCAGAAAAGCTACAAATAACTTTCAGTAATTGCTAGTTTACTTTTAAGGAAAACAAGGACTAAATAATGTTTCTGCTAATATGTAGAAAAGTTACTGCTTTCTAAGAGATGAAGTAAGGACTTCTTTAGTGTTCTCTGCCCTCATTTAGGTAAAATATTGCAGTAAGTTTATTGCTGTAGAGTTTGTACTTCTCMTCTTTAGCAGTTGTGGCTAATTCTTGTTGAAAAATCTTTCTTCCAAAAAACTGAACTAATCTTTTTTACTTTTTAAGTAAAGGGTTTTTTTTTACTTTTTTGTTAAGAATTTGAGAAAAATGGTGTGTTTTGCCATGACTACTCATCTACTGTATTCCAGTTTAATATGCTGCTTCTTAATGGCACAGATGCCATCTTGCTGCAAAGTTTGGAAGGACAGGTTTCATAGCATTTTCAAGGCAACTTGATTGGTAGACAGAGGTGGCTGTTGTTTTTTGCAAGGATCAGTTCTGAGAGTAAACTTTTAACCTAAAAATTTAACCCATGATAGAATTGGATGGATCTTCTTTTCCATTACTTCAAAGCTGGAGATTATTACATTGTCATAAGAAAAGTCAGAACAATTTAATCATGGAAATATCTGTACTGCAGATCTTGTAAAATACAGTCTTTGTCAACCTGGCCTCCTGACAGCAGTAGGCTATAATCAGGTGACCACCTTCAGACTATGCAGTTTAGATCTCATGTGTTTTGGAAACAGATCACTTGGCATCTTTATTCAACAAATAAAATGCAGATCTTGACTGTCCTACTCTTCCAGTGAGGACAAAATTCAGATGGTCAGTACAAAGCACGTTTCTAGGTCAGAGTGCCATATTGTAATAAGAGTGCAACTATGATTTTACAGATGTTATTTCTGATAAACTTATTAAATAGCCAAAATTTGAACCAGAGTTTATGGGCAGGAATTTATATACAAGACAAATGTACGGATGCACAAATTATATATTTTTATATACATACATATATAAAAAATATATTTATATATATATACATATAGATAGATAGATACACACACACAGTCAAAACTATCCTCAGCCTATCAGCAAAGAAGTACGTTGCCCAGTGCAGTTTAGGCACTGAATGTGGTGTTGGCAGAATTTTTCAACCTGGTTTGCCATCAAAACAATGACTATGTGGTGATGCTGTCTTCCTCTCTCATTATCTGTTCCCATACTCCAAACTTTTTTTAAATTCATTAGCAGATTTCAGTCAAATGCACAGAGGGATAGAGGCCTCAGGTTTCCACAAGTTTCACAAAAATAGTCATCCAAGCAGAGGTGACAGACTGCTAGTACTTATGCTGTAGGAAAAACTGCAGTACAAGTCCATGCTTTATTAGATACCAGAGAAACCACATGTGAGTCTTTGTAGCTTCTCCAAACACAGAAGCTTCAAATGAACTGAAAGGAATGAAAGAAATCTACAGGAAGTCAAGCTCCTGTGTTTAGGTGGTTATGAAACTTCATGCTTACTTAGAGCTCAACTGAGTATTCATGATTTTGTATTTTGTAGTGTAACACATCATGTAAATCCATTTATGCTCATGCACTGGGTAACAGACATCCTAAACCATAAAGTTGTCTCTGTTTTCTGCAGGGAAGACTGTAGTTTTTTAACAGTGTAACTTTGTTTTGCAGAGAGTCAGAAAGAATTTAAATGAAATGTGACACACAACTAGATTGCGCCCATCACTGAATAAAACTGTGGTATTTTCTAAAGCCGTTACCATGCCTTAACGTAGTAGCAGTACCCTTATAGTGCATGGACAGTAATCTTCTCATGTTGTCTTGCAAGGTGAATAGTGTACTCTGGAACAGAATAGCATGGGGGAGAGAACAAACTACAAAGAAGAAACATGGAGGACATGGAGCACAGACTGTGCTGAGCACTTCAGTTGTGCTCAGTCCTACATCTCACCTAAATACAATCCTAGATGATACAAGGTTTTCTCATTTTTTTTTCCTTAGCTTGGCATGGGGGGKTTGAGCCCTTGGCAACTCCAATTCCTTATTTCTTTCTAAGAAATTCCAGCTAATTCCAGCTTTCTCACTCTTCTTGTGGATAAAGCATGCCTCTCTGCCTCGGATACATATACTTCAATAGGGCCCATAAATCCCTAATAGGGTTCTTAAAACTTGGTCTCTGGCTGGCCCCCTAGCACACAATAATGCTAAAATCTTTCAGTGAAATATTTCCATTGTCTCTCCCCCCTCCGCCCCCCCCCMAAAAAAAAAGAAAAGGATGAAAGTTTTATTTCACGCATGAGGAATAATAATAGAAATACAGTGAACTGAAGGGCTTAGGGCTTAGGCCTGAGGCTGAAGCACAGGTTTGGAAATCAAGAGAATTGGATTCTATTTGTAGCTTTCTACTTTTATTTTTTTTTCCAAATATCTTCTGCTTCGTAAATTGTGGGTAGTCAGATGTAATTGTGGAATTGTGTTTTGAGGGCTTACTGCATTCAAATACTCTAATATTTTGTGCTCCAGGAGAACTGGAGCAATAGGAGTTATAAACTGATGAGACCAAGCAGACCTTGTTTTCACTAGAAGCAAAGGCATGTATTTAATATATGTCACTTTAACCTGTGTCACGATGTCMGTATAAAGAAAGGAATGATATTTTTATATATTAGTCATATTAGCTTATTAAAATGAGCCTTCATATCCCTGTAAGAGTCAGCTAATGAGTGTTTAAAGTATAACTGCCTTTCTTTACTAGGATTACAGCATGGGTTAAAATGCAGAGTCTAAGAATATAGTTATATGACATGTGGACTTCAACAGTAAATTTGGTTTCAAAAGTTCTACCTCAATCTGCTAGTTCTGTGCGATGCAGTTTGCTGTCTCCCTCGGTTGTGTCAATATAATTGTGGGACTATGTTATAAACTCAATCAATTAAAAGATCAAAGTTTACAACCAATTCTTTTCTTTTAGTGCTGCTTCTAACCTGGCATATGTCAGTGATCAGATTTGCAGTATGGTCATATGAAGAGTTGCATCAGCACAACTGATGGCATTGCAAATTACTAGTTCTGTAGGGTGTGTTGTGCAAGAATGATTTATGGGAATTTTGGTGGCAAAGTCATCTTTATCATGTAATTACGCTGAAAGTGACATTCTAACAAAGCAGGATCATCACTCACCAAGGAGTTCAGGAAATACTCTGAACTACTGTAATGAGGAATGGAATTAAGGAAGCATTACCCAAGGACACTGGATGTGGCTCTGAACTTGCACACTGTGAGGCCAAGAGCTCTAGCTGCTGCCAGTGTTTCAAAGTCACTGACATAATGTAGTGTGAAGCCAGAGCAACAAGGAAAATCCACATATTGTCAGAAGCTTGCCTCAGTATTTGATGATCATGTGCTTGTAAGCATAGGAGGGTTTCAGTCACTTGGGTTGTATACTCTGTGCATGAGCACTGTGCAAGCGTACAGCAGTATTAGGTAGATGGAAAAGCATGCCAATTTATACTAAAAACAATACTAAAAATAGTACTAAAACCAGAAACACGGGCAAGCAGGAATATGAAATGGGATGCAGAGCTTGATCCAAAACCCCCTGAAGTCGATAGATATAATTAGTTTCAGTCAGGGGTTGTTGCTAATATGTGTCTCTCCTTGTACGAATGTATACTTCTAGGTCTAGATATTAAAAAATTGCAAATAAGGAAAATCTAATTAAAAGATCATCCATCCAAGGACTGTGGTGCTTAAACATTGGAAAAGAATTCCCCAAATCAATTTAATATTATCAGTGAGCCAACACAGATATTTTAGTCCTCTCTCCTACAAATTACTTTTGCAGGGCTGTGTCCTTCAACTTTTGTGGTCTTGTTGCAGAACTAGATTTTTTATTATTAATATGTAGTCTAAAAATATGTTTTACTTTAACCCAATTTGAAATACAGAGACCTAGAACACTACATTTTGCTAAATATGCAGGCAATTATGTACACGAATGGCTTCTTATAAATCTTGCTAGTCATTGGTAAGTATGCATATTGGAATTAGATATCCATGTCTAATGGACTGTATGACCCATAGTATTTCTATTTAGGTAATTATAGCCTTGCTCAGTGAACTAGCAGACTGTTTGTTTTTCCTCAGAAAAAATAAAGTGGAAATATTTCATAATTTATGTTAGAAAACTGCAAGTCTAATCGGATCAGTCAAGGAAGATGCCAGTAGGTTTGCTTTTTCAAAAATCATTCAGGAGACATGAATTATTTTAACATTATGTCTTTATTTCCTCTTGGCTTTGCAGCTGTTGTAACAATTCTGTTTATTAATGCATTATGAACTGAACATGTCAAAATGAATCTTTTTCTCCATTTGTAAAGATTTTATATGTGTAATTCTGAATGATACAGTACGTACTTACTAAATTTTGATACAGGCCTCCTACTGGACTTTTTGAATAGAAGAGCCAGCGAGCAATATGAGAATGTCACAGCTTGTGTATTCTGCCCAATACAAATGTCATATAAATATTATAGATTTTATAGATAGATATTTTAAGTTTGGTAAAATGAAGTTATTTGGGCCAGGTTTGGGTTCATTTCTTATTACTCTTGTTTTTAACCTCCATTTCCCTATTCAGTGCAATGAGGAGCTCTGCTTAAGACCATGGGGAGCTCTGTTTAATTATCATTGGCAGTTTGAAATCCTTTGTGCTGTCAAGGAAATCATGGAGCTAATGGATGATACTTCAAGCATCCAGTAGTGGTTTTATGCTCAGCAATTTGTGCTTTATTTGCTTGAATAAATATCTGATGGAGCTTTGAGAATACACTGATGGAACATTATTGTATACAGCAAATTATTTCTGTGCCTATCAGGGAGCCACAGGAATTATGTAATTATTTTAAAGGGTAACTTTGCCATTTAGCCTTTATATATGCATCTAAAGTAATGAATATTAAAATAATTTTTTTCTTTAATAAGTCATTTTACAATAGYAGTGGTAGCATGCCAATGTTTGTGAAAACATGTCAGTTCCTATGGGTAGAGGACAATTGTTCTGTGTCAGACTATTACTGTACTTCACAGGTCTTGAGAAAGTCACCGATGACAGAAGCGTATTCTTCATTGCATTAGTATCCAGGTTTTTCTCAACCTATTATGTGTATATGATATTGTTGTGATGATGGAGGTTTAGAAGTAGTCACAGACTAAACTGAATTTTTACTGTATTTAGGATTCTAAAGACAAAGGTGTTTGTTTTTTTTCCACCAGAATATCCCAAATTAGCCAAGTATATGCTGGATTAGAATAATAATTTTTAAAAGCCCAACAGAGACCTAGAACACTACATTTGACTAAATATGCAAGCAATTATGTACACAAATGGCTTCTTATAAATCTTGCTAGTCATTGGTAAGCATGCATATTGGAATTAGATATCCATATGTCTAATGGACTGTATGACCCATAGTATTTCTATTTAGGTAATTATAGCCTTGCTCAGTGAACTAGCAGACTGTTTGTTTTTACTCAGAAAAAATAAAGTGGAAATATTTCATAATTTACCCAGATTATGCAAGAAGTCAGCAGTGAAGTAAAACAAATTCTCAAAGATTTTTTTTCTTACTCTGTACTATAGTAGTGAGTACCATTGTGGCAGTGAATGTGCCTGGTTTTGAGCTATATATGATAAGAACAGCCCTAGTGAGTCAGAACAAAGATATGCCTGGTGTAARTTTCTGCCACCAGCAGAGGTATTCAGCAGATACCAAGGGCAGGCATATATGATATTTCTCTGTAATGCTCTTCCAACTACGTTAATCTTGCTGTGTTGGATGCATAATCCTTGGTGTATCTCTCCCAAATTCTTACCTAGTTTCCTCTTAAATCCTTGTAAATCTCCAGCATCTTCARTCTGCTTTGACAAGGAGTTCTACAGGTTTACTGCCCATTATGTGAAGGACCACCTCTTTTTTTTGTTTTGAACCTGGCTTCTTCTATTCTGTAGTTCTTTAGAACTTACTTGTTTGAAACCATTCTATTCTTGGTCATCCTTGTTGCCATTTTTTTATTTTTTTCCACCTTTTCCCATTACCTTTAGAGATGAGATTAGGCTGCACACAATATTCAAGTGGTGAACCATGGATATATGGCATTATAATGTTGTCTGTTCCTTTCCTAGTAACTCCCAATTTGTTTTTTGGACCACTATTCACCACTGAGCTGTCATTTCATTGTTAGGTATTATAGTGCCAAGATCTGTCTCCATAGTGGTAAAGGTTACTCAGTATCCATCAGCTAGAATTGTTTTTTTCATAGGTGTGTGGCTTCACATTTATCTTCACTGGATTTCATCTGCCATTTTATTGTGTAATTAAGTATTTCATAAGGCTTATCAGAAACTTTTTGCACATGGTCCTTGTTCTTGTTACCATGAGTGATTTAGGATCATTAGTAGATTTTCTCACATCATTATTTACTCCTATTTTCAAGTGGTTTATGAGCCTACTGGACAACACAGATCCCAGTTCATCACTTGGAAGTTATTTATATTATGTTGTAGGAATATGCACCCAGTTTGAGAATCTGTGAGCAGGATGCTGAGCCCCTCTTTCACACTGATACTGTAACGGAAGCCCAGCCTTCTTCAGGATTAGGTTTAAATGCAATTTTCTATGATTATGCCAAATGAGGGTTGAATTTAATAGAGATCAAACACAAGGGCATTAAAATGATGTAAAGGAATGTGCGTTTAAATCATTGTAGAGAGAACCTTTCATTTTCTTTGAATATCCTAGGATGTGACGGAGYTGCTTCTTTTCTTTAAGACTACAATTACATTAGGATCAATCTAGAAAACTCTTCTGAGATGTATACATCTTCCCAGTGCTTGTTGTAAATGAAGAAAAAGAGGTATTATATCCTGCGTTGAACAAAAGCAAACACCTGCTTATCATCCCATTGATAATAAGTGACCTATTATCTCTAGATACCTGGCAGTTATACAGCTGGTACTGGACAGAATAATCATTTTGTCAAATCTCCCAGTTTTTAGGAGGATGTTGAAGGTGAGGGAGGGTAATAGGCAGTGGTYGGTAGTAAGTGAAAGTGGTTGGAGATGACAGCAAGGAAGGAGATGGTGCTGTCAGGAGGAAAGGAAGTGCTCTTCTGCTCTCCTCTCCCACACACTTTAACTACTCAGACTTTGGATTCAAGATCTTTGAGGTTCTGTTGCTGCCACAGACACTTACTATGTTGTGGTGCTTAAATAGGAACAGTTTAAGCATCTTTGCCATTATATGATGTACTTCGTGGAAATATTGACAGGCTTCCCATTTTGCGTATTCCTACCTCAGTGGCCTCTGCAGCCCTCACACAGCTTTTTCCCTGTCTCATTGCTTAGCATATGAAAATGAAAATTTAGTGTGCAAGTACTATAAAAGAGCTATAAAACTCTTGTAAATCATAGTTGAGTCTTATCTATGTAAGTTGTACTGAAAGTTCAGTTCTGTGGGGTATTGAGGGCCCCCAGCTTTCATAGATTTTTGGAGCCTTAAAGCACTACAGTCTTAGTTTTTCTCTGCTGTCTTCCTTCTGTGAGGTTGGAAAAGCTTGTCTGAAACACTGAAGGCACTACAGCTGGTCTGGCTCTTGGAGCCCAGTAAACTGAACTTCAGCAATAAAAAAGGAAAAAGATTAAAATTGAAAAGGAGTGTTAACTGTTAATGCTGTGTCTGAAAGAGGGGAGGCATGGTGCTTGCAGACTTACATAGGTAGCAGAGGTTACCCAGGCTGAAGGATAGAGATATAGTAAGAAAGTCCAAAAAACCCTCAGGGAAACAGGCATCCTGAGAACCTGTCATTCCAATTGCAGTCTTGTGTTCTATACATGGTAAAGCCACATATACTGAAATCCAAATGATACTGAGAAATTTCTCCCTGTTGCACCTATGAGAGCTTTTGTGTCCTGCTTTTCAGTAATTTATGCTTTCCACGTTTAGATTCTGCTTTAAAACTAATTTCTCCATTAGTGTCAACTCATGCCACTCTGAACCTCATTGCTTCCATTTAATGAACACATACTCTTAAATTACTGTCTTCTTGGTCTCCCCGTTGACTTGTGTATCTTGCAGTCAAGGAATTTAAATTTTCCCTCACTGTTTTTCTAAAAACTGAATAATAATAGTTGCTCTTTATTTACATTTTATGTATTAGCCCATAAAGGGGCTTTCATTCACGGGTCGGTGGTTCATTTGTCTTATTACTGCMAAGGAAGTAAAGGAAGACAGGGATTCTCCAGTTTGGCTTATTTTACTCTATAAGGGAGTAAAGAAAAGCCCATGTCTCTTGATTTTTATTCTCTTTGTTTTAATTCTGGACCACTAGTCTGCCAAAACTAGCAGTTTCTGGCTCTGAGTTGTTAGACCCTGACCCAAAGAAATGCTGTGCTTAACATACTGTGAGTAGTTCTTTCTCCTGCTTGTGTTCTGTATTGGTTGTATTTTGTTTTGTTTTTTCAGAACTGGTCCTTCAGTGCTATTCCAGACAAGGATGTCGTTCTTCCCAACATATTACAGATGACTCTGTGATTTACAGTTTCCCTTACCAGATAGGTCTTGGTGGATTTTTTTTTTTAATTTATTTTTTTAAACTCTGTCTTGCTCAGCAGCTTTGAAACATTTGTGTGGCTATCCACATCCTTCCCACTCTTGGAATTTTATGGATTACAGGAAGAAGTGCAATTCTTAGTCCTGTGGATGTTCAGTGTTGTTTCTGAAGATATGTTTGAAAGACTCAATTATTGTAAGAGAGCAGAAGTATGACATACTCTGACCTTTTCCCTAAATGGCCAGTATCAGTGTGAAAATAATATCACAAATATCTTATCTGCAGTTACTAACATTTTAATCACTGAAGTGGCTTTTTAATGTTTTTTTTCCATTTATCCTGTTTGTTCTCTTTTAAAATATGTAATTCATCTTAATTAGATTGATCTGTTTCAGATTTTTTTTTCTAGCTGGGCTCATGAATGGGGCTCTTATTCTAAGAGTTAATTGTTTTGGATGTGTTCAGTTCTTACAGGCACTTGTATGTCAACAACCAGAACTAATTTTCAGTTAAGTTTTAAAGTATTTAAAGAATACCTATTCATACTGGACTTTTCACATCTCTTAATTATGTTACAAATCCTACAATATAGATAGAAAAGTAGAAACAAAGCATAGCTAAAATTGTAGAGAAAAGCTTTCTGAAAGGTCAGAAAAATAAAGTTGAGTATATTAGAAAGAAATCATACTTGAGTGCTCCTTGATTTTTCTTTCTTTTTTTTTTTTTTCCTTAGTCACAGTGTTAAGTTCAACACTGGTAACAGCAGAAGTCCTATTTTTTGTTGTTGTTTTTGTAGTGTTGAGCTACTCTAAAAATAATTCAGGGTGGGGTTTTTTTTTCTCCCAGAGTATGTTTCCCTAAACTCCTACTCTGGCTTGGCCCTGTAAAGGAATGTGGACTGATCATTGCAAATAACTCGCTCTGGGACACTTTGTGTTTTAACACATGTGAAAACTATGGTTAATTTGGAACCTTCCAGATTTTGTCTTTCACTTATGGTGTGCTGACATGTTGCAATTTTACTGTCATGAGATATACCTGTGAAATGCTGAGAGGCAAATATTTGGCTATTCAGTTTTGGAAATGTAGCAAGATGTCTCTTTTTTTAAGAATTCCTATGTAAAATAAAAGTTCAAGTAAGTAATTTTATCTCTTTGGTTTTTAGTCTTGTTTTGGGCTGGGGTGTGGTATGTGCAGGTTCCAGACAGCTGCATATGTTGGCTGTATGCGGGGGTGAACTTCCTCAAGAAGGTCGGCCCAGTGAACCAGACCTTTCCAAATAGGCCATCTCCGCCTTGAGCCTCGCAGAATGCAGGGTTTCCTCTGGGCCCTGCATTGTCTTTGTGTGAAGCTACTTTGTGGAAAACTTAGGGAGGTGGAAAGGTCAGTGGCCACCAGCCTGTTTTTTGAATTGTGTTCTAAGCACAGTAAGATAGGACAGTTTTAATAGCCTGAGACAGGCACCCATTTTCCACTGTGGTCATCTCAACTGATAAATYTAGATGGAGCAGAAGGGAACGGTCTCATTCTCTTTTCACCATTCGTAGGTTGAGAAGGAGGTCTTCCAGCACTTGTTAAAGAGCCAAGGGGTTCCCTGCTTTGTCAGAATCAGTCAGAAACCTGATATATACTAAAGCATCATAGGACATGTTAAATGTGCTTTCTGTAATTCCAGCCACATCCATATTTGCATTATTGTCACTCACTTCAGCCCTTAAGAAAGCGCAAGAGCTGGGTCACTGCAGAAGGCTGAAGCAAATATAACTGTCTTATCTCCCCCAAGACTTGATAACCTTCTTGGTAGATAATTTTATGAATTCTGGCTCCAGCTGTCTCCATATCCCCTGACCAGTTCATGTGAATCTGTATGGGGGTGATAGAATTTGTTGCTGAAACTAGTTTGCAGCAATTTAGTAAACATGCAGGAGTGCGGCTGCACTCAGAGCAAGGAAATAGAAGGAACATAACTGTTCCTCTCTGCTTTCTCTGCATCGTGTGTTACCAGAGTCTGTGCCTTAAGTTCCTATCTATTCCTCAGTGATTTGTTATGTGTAAGGTCAACAAGTCCAGAGGCAGACAAAACTGCTCAATTTATTCCCACTTAAATAGTAGATATTAGACATTGATTCACATTTGAAACATCAGCTCTGATTAATTGTACTAAAGGTGTTTCAGGTCCATTTGTACAGGCTGTTGCTAACAAGTAGGGCTGTGTGTTAGGTTTGATCTTCTTTGTCAGAAGTGCTGATTTTTAAGTTAGTCTTGGCTAACTGCAGGTGAAGTTGAATATTTTGATTATTTTGCATATTTTAAAATCTGGGATTGTAGCCTGCAGGTTTTCTGACTAACAGACCACTAGGGGACACCATTTGATTGTATCTTTTCCAAACTAGGATGTGGTAGTCAAACAAACCAATAAAATATAAAGTAAAATATGAAAGGGTTTTTCATGATATTTTGAAAGAATCATCTTGTGTTTTCTACAAAATATACTATATTAGGCCAAGATTTTAGCACCTCTGGCATTTTATTTTACTCATCAAATTATTACCCTTGGTGAGGACTTCTTACTTCAACCTTTAATTTTTGCTCTGTAGAGTTTCACAGGGATCTGTAATGTAGCCAGAAAAACACCACTATTGTAATTAATGTTTTCTTTTTCCATAAGACTGAATGATATTTCTTTGATATATGTTCTACAGATAATCTTTGGTGAATCCAGTTCCCTTTTAGCTTAGTTCTTAGAAAACCTTTTACCCCAAATCATTTTGATTCAGCAAACCATGAATTGGGGGTGGATCTATGTCAAATACATGAGCAAAATCTTAGAAGTGGTGATTTAGAGGGAAATTGCTGCATGAATGGATCTGTTCTTTCTTTTCTGATCCTAGCATTTGATGTTTCCTTGTCTGATTGCCACTGTATTTCTGTAGACTTCAAACACCTCAGCTCCCTGCTTTCTCCAGCACCAAAAATTGGATTATTCTTTTCTTTTGGAGTACCTGTGCCTTGTGCGCTTTTTCTCCTTTCATACTGCCTTCTGAAATCAAGTTGTCAGACAGAGACCTTGATATGTTTATACATTATCATTTTAAAACTGTTCTGTGCTTTTTTGGAGGACTTTCTCATTGCAGTCACTGGTGTCTTTCAGCTTATTGTATAAGCAGAAGGCAGAAAGGCTGTAGTTTAAAACTTGGCAGTAATTATAGAAAAGAAGCCTATTCTCAGGAGATAGGAGCAGCCCAGAAGTTCAGAGTTATCATCAGGCCTGCAGTTCCATTTACAGCAAGTGATTAGTGCAGTTGTGGTCTGGAGAGTGATTGTTGCAGAATGATGTTTTCTTACTTAAGAAATTGGTGCTGAGGGGCAGATCCACTTAATAAGCCAAAGTGAGATTTTACTACTCCTGTCAGCATTATAGAGTCAGAGAAACTGTAGGGGAGTAAAGTGGATTCTACAAAGATTAAATATTACTATTTGAGAGCCAGCTATGTAAATGCAATACTTGGTGATGTGGAAGACCACACTATGACGATGATATTCATCACTTAAGAACTTAAATAGACCAGTTTAAAAAGAACTCGAGTTGCAGATCCCCAACTTTGTCAGCCTGTTTATGCCAGTGGTGAGCTTGAAAACCTAGCTAGCAGTTTTGAAGTACCTGAGTGGCAAAGCTTGAAGCCCACACCACTTCTATGACAGTTGAGCCAAACTATTAAAAAAAGGAAAAGAAATTGCAGGTCTCCCTATATGTATGTTTGTTCTATTATTTTTGTTGTTTTTCACCAAATATGAAGAAGATTACAGAATCAAGAAATATAATTCTATATATTATTACTTGCATTACAGCACATATTTTATCGAGACTACATTTCTATTTACTTTTACAGTGTCAGAATGCTTAGTCAGGAAGTCATTTGGCCATATGTAAAGTGCTGTTGGTTTTAAATCAAGTAATGAAATGTAAAAATGCCCCAAACAATTTGTTTAAGCATCTTGAAATAAATAGCATTCAGGTTAGAGTCTAAATGATTGAAGAAGCATGAACAGTTCATTAAAATTCATGCTCTCTCATGGATTTAGCTAAGAAATCTGCAAAGATTTGAGGACTAGGCCTTCCTAAGGGAAATTTTATATATCCCTTACTCACTGGAGTGTATATTTAGATGATTGTTTTTTGTGTGTACATTGATTTGTATGCCAGTTAACGAAAGTTTGTGTTTAACTCTTCATTGTTTTTCCTCTGAATCCAGTAGGCTAAGCTTCAGTAAGACAAAGTCAGTGCCTCTGACTTTGCATTATTCATTTTTGGATTGTACTATTTTTAGGTTCAGAAATATTGAAATTATAGTCTTTCAGAATTTCTAATTACTGAGTCTTTATTACTCTTTAAATACATAGATTAAATTAATGGAACTTTCTGTATTTTAAGATGTGTGGGCAAAAATATGAAAGTTCATTAATATAGAGAGTTCATTAATATTTTATAAATATATAAAAAATTAAGAATCTGTCCCCAAATGGCATCTAATGGATTTTGTAGTTAGGGCCGTATCACTGAAAGAGCCAGGAAGAAATCAGTTTTCCTGTTCTCTGAAAATTTTTGAGGACCCAGGAGGGGACCTGAATTAACTTCAAATCTTTAAGATGTTCAGAACGTGGGGGAAGAAATGGTGGTTACTTGAAATATTTTGTTTTGGTTGCATTGCTTTCTACCAATTTTCCCACCTGCTTTCTAGGGATTATCACAGTACTGTCTAGGAATTTTCCTGCGAGTTTTTTTGGAATTTTCCATGATGCCTTTTTGGAATTTTTCCATGATGCTTTCTAGGAATTCCCTTGGGGTGCTTCCTAGGATTTTTTGGGGTGCTTTCTAGGAATGTCCCTGATGYTCTCTAGGAATTCTTTGTGTGCTCTCTAGAAATTTCCCCTGGGCTTTCTGGAAATCCTTCCCCCAGCACTATAGGGATTTACCAACCTGCTTTCTAGGAATTTTCCTGATCCTTTCTATGAATTATACCCTTTGCTGTCTAGGAATTTTGTCTGGTGGTTTCTAGGGATTTCTCTGGTGGTTTCTAGGAAATTTTAGTGTGCTTTCCAGAAATTCCTCCAAGTGATGATGATTTTCAGGAATTTCCCCTAGTTCTTTTTAGGAATGATTATTTTTTTGATCTGCCAAGAGAATTTCCCACAGTTACTATTAAAGTGAGTTTTTCCTAGTCTTCGATTAGTGTCGTGACCATTCAGCAACCTTTCCACTGCAGTATTAACTAGCTGTAGGCATTCTGCAAAAAACTCTGCTCTGCATGCTCAAAATGCTTGAATTCCTGTTTTAAAATTATTTACCACAAAAGTGTGGGTTTTTTCCCTCTCACTTAAAATTCACTACCTTGCCAGTCTGCTATATCACACACTGCTCTCAGGATAATAAAACAACTTCCTGAGTTCGCTATGCATTTCTCCCTTTCTCTGCCTCCTGTGTCGCTCTCTTCAGAAAGCCTTCTTCCCACAACCTCTTCAGTGCAGCATTTTTAATAGAATTTGAAAAGCTTTTTATAGAAGCTGTCACCTCTTTAAACTTGCACACCATCTGCATTCCACCCTCCTCTATAAACAAGCACATAGATCTATTCTGAGAAAGGCATATTTCATTTTCAGGGCACTTCTGCTCTCTGTAGTCTGATGTCTATAATTACGGAGCACCATTCATCACTCTGTGACATAAAGCACCAAAAACCTTCTTGTTCTTTGGGTAAAGTAGGACAGGGTCATCCTATGGACCAGAGTCTGAGGAGCTAGAATTTTCTCAAAAGGGACAAGAATGGGCAAGGAAAGAGGCATAAGAGAGAACTGCAGGATACCAATCATTCCTGGTCTTCAGAGAACTACAGAAAAGTTCTGAGAAATGGACATTGCTGCTAATTCAGGTTGCCTAAGGTCTTGAGTCTCTCCGCAGTGATCTAGTTACATAGCATTTGCAGAGAGGCCACTGATGCAAGGCAGTGCAAAGCTGCCTGAAAAGACATCACTTAAGTGAGTGTAAGTTTCCACTGACTTCAGTAACTGTTAGTGCTCTGTATGCGGAAACAGAAATTCTTCACTTACTGCAGCGCAGTCACGTCTGGGGAGGGGCACAACAGCTAAATTGTATATAGTGACAGGGCACACATTGACTTTAGGACCTTGCAAGTCTGTCCCTTTTCCACTGAACTAAGTGAATGTTTCACCACTGAGAAGAAAGGAACTGTGCTAGGTACACAGCTGAAGAAATGCAATTAAAAGAGTAGGAAGGTATAGACAGACAGGGCGTAATTAGATTGCATATGACAGTTCTCTGCAACTGATGAAAAACAATGCTTCAACTTTTTAACGGCTGGTAATGGTATGGAGGGTGTCTGTCCTGAAAACATCACTCTTGGCATTAATTTCAGTCTGGCTATTGAGTCACCTCCATGCATGGAGTTACAGATCAGCCATTGCTTAATTGAAATAAATATGTTATTTCCCTGAGGTACCACAAAGAACTTGCATCTAGTAAGCTATCCTGCTTAGTTTTTACATGCTGATGTGATCACAATTCAACATACCATGTCTGCAACCAAAATGATATTTAACCCTGTTTTTTTGGCTGCAAGGAGCAGCAACTGGCATTTCCAGCAAACTTAATCTCTAAATCTCTGTCAGGTTCTAAGCATTTAGTGATCACTACAGTAAGAGCCACTAATATTTTAACCATAGTATTGGCAGATTTATCTTCAGTGGATTTGCTTTCCTGAAGTCTGTTGTATCAACTCATATGTGTGAATGCTTAAGGGCCTTAGAGGGGCAATATTTCTAGCAGTTCATGTTCTGGAGATTTAGAAAGTTAGTTTTGCTCGTTCTCTGTTGTCCCTCTGCCTGAACTCACTGTCATAAAACAGTTAATGTGTTCACTTTTCAGCCTGTATTTTGAAGTAATCTTCCATCAATGACAGTTGTTTAAGTATATACTCCTTCCAGTGAACAGCAGTGGCTGAAGAGCTAATATAGAATCTCTTCTGCTGCCTTTGCTACAGGGACATTAATCACTAACAGAGGAGCGGGGTGAATATCTGGGACAGTAACATCTTTAATCTTCAAAAATGAATTGACAGAAATGGAGAAATCGGCAGAACCCACTCAGATATTTCTGGTTAACTGACAGCAAGAAGAACATAACMCTGTTAAATCTTAGTGCATAATAAACTGTAATGCATCCTTGTGAGGTCAAGTATCAGGATTAGGAAAGTATGAGCCTGCCAGACTTATGGACTAGAGAAATGACTCCTGTGGACCTCAGGAATTAATATATGAACTCCTTCATGTAGCCTAATACATGCAAAGGCAAGTTATAAAACGTTTACCTTCTGCCAAACCCTTGGAGCCAAAATCTTAATTGGACTTGAAAAATATGTTTATATATTTCCCTTAGGGTACTGGAACTATAAACTGGTGTGAGCCTTATGGCTTTTTTCCTTAATTTTGAGTTAGTTTTTGTGGTCTGAGCTCACACTGAGATTAAGTCCTGTGTTCTCAGAATGTTCTCTTGCAGAAGAGGTGATTATGTATTCATGAGAAGGAGAATAATGCTCAAGAACAGTAACATGAGAAATAGGCTGTTTGGGGGCAGCTTTCAGTATAGTGCTTCCATTCTGTGCAAACCACAGAGGGAATCCATTCCAGAAGCTTCGAAAAGAAACAGATATAATACATCCCAGATAACAAAACAGATTTTTACTTAGAGGCTTTGGAAAGAAACTATACCTCCCCATTCTTGGGGGCAAACATATTTTAATTAAAAAAAAAAAAAAAGCTAGTTTTTTTTCTGGTTTCATTCTAGTTTTGCCAGAGATCTAATATATCTCAGATTCTTTTGAAGTAAGAGCTTGATTTTTAGTTACTGTAGGGCTTTATTTTGTGGTAAGCATCACAACTATAAATACAGATGCATCTTTCCTCTCGAACTAGATATTTCAGTGTTAATGGAGCACATGCTGGTTTCCTGTAGCAAAAGAAACACATTTTTGAAGTGTCTCAGGAGGTTCATGGATTTAGCTTAAATGCTGAGTGTGTTTCAGGACTGAATCCTTRTGCAAGTCATAATAGCTGAAATATTTTCCATTTCTGTTCCTATATTTGTTACATACTAAACAGTAGTACTTGGGCTATTTTGACACCAGCTGGCCATGTTCATCACACCTGATGAGGTATTTCCCAAAACCACTGTTTAACCCAATCTCAGGAAGAAATTTCCTGACATGGGGATGTGTAATGCTGTATAACTGCAACTAGAGTAACTAGCACTCCATCGCTAGGAACAGTTAAAATTGGACTGCATGATAAAATCCTAGAAAAATTACTCAGCAGAGGAAGAACTAGRTAATTTTGTAGGGCTGTAGCTTGATATGCAGGATTTAGGAGCAAAATTAGAAAGTTATAGTTTCTTCATTTCCTTCCTTCTTTCCCATCGCTTTATGCAAAATGTGTAAGAATACTAGCCAAAAGCGCCTGTTGGTATACAGTCACTCAAACCAAGTAGGTGTGGAACTGTTTGCTATTTTACAACTCTTGGAATAAAACTGTACCTTTGAAAGTGGTATCAGAGAGAACAGTCTATACGAGTCAGTAGTTAAAGCTTCATAGTATTGTAAGTTTAGTTTAAGACTCATGCATCTTTGGTTCGGAGTGCTGTATGGAACTGAGTTACCTGGCTTCCCACTAAGCATGAATCATTCTTCTTGATTAATTCTGATAATAAGATTATATATTGGAAGCCCTGTAGGAGGAGAAATAGTCACTGAGGCACTGTGGGAAGGAGGGAATTCACTTCCTGCTTCTTAACATACAGTTTAACAACTACAAAATGTCTGTTTCATGATCGTTACATAATATTAGTAGCCAACAAGCGAAATTAGACAGGAGCTTGAATTGCAAAGTTGACACGACAAATTAGAGGATAAAGCCGCTCTTTTGTGCTTCCTGCTGTAATATTATATTGAATGCGTATTATGTCAAAGGAACAATTACAGTCAGAAAAATGAAGGATTTAGAACTAAATGACACTGGCTTTATCATGCTTGTAAATGATGTTACCCAGACTGGCTGGCTTCCATAAGAACTGTAGTTCATATGGTCAAATTACCAACACATTTCTTTTCACAGCTTTTTTGGAGCCAGCTTCAATTATAATCTTAAAATAGCGTCTTTATTGGCAGAAAAACAAACCCTTCAGACAAGACATGTGGAAGTGATCCATTTCCCTAGCTCAGATATCTTGTTTATTTAAAAATGTTTTTTGTCAGAAAAGCACATGTTCTCTGAAATTGATGTTTCAAATGTGTAACAGGTGCTTCATCTCATGGAACTTTCTGCAACTTATTTGGGTAGGTTAAGTTATGTAGGGTAGGTAAGTTACGATTAAAAAAAGTTTAGTTCTTTTTTTTTCATGTTTTATCATCTAGTCTATTTGACTTACTGTAATCAGGGAACATCTAGTAACAAACTGGAAATTAAGTTTTCATTTGTTGCTTTGTATGAGGTGTTTGGACATATCCTAAAATACACAAGTTAAACTAAAAGGCCAAGAAAAGCCTCTACRGGGAAGGATACAGAAAGATATCTACCCACATATTATACAGGGGAGGAAAAAATAATAAAATTGGATAGTCCTCTATCCTTTTTGATGTGGAATTTTTAACTGAACACTAACGGTGCTGAGATTTTCACATTCTAATTAATTTTCTGCTAATCAGTCTGGTTGTTATGCTGTGCTCAGCTCAGTACTATCTATTATAACATCACTATCCTCATAAGCAATAATGCTTTTCATCTTCAAAGCTAACACGCGATTTTCACATTGCACTAGGGAAAATACTCTTTGGGACAGCCTGTCACTTAGGGGTGGCTAGTAGCTATTCTCACATTTGCTCAGTAGCTGGAACAGTTGGGGCCTTGTTCTGTGAGTTGCACTTCCATACCTTTCATTTCTTGTCAGGCAGAAGAAACTGCGTGAGGTGGCCATGAATACATAAGGGATAAAAACTGTGTCTAGAACTTAGAACTTCATGGCTTCCTAGTTTTGTACCTGGACTGTGCTCAGTCTCTTGAGGGCTACTTACTAGTTTCTTCTGTCTGCAACCAAAGAATTTTAATTTTTTTCACATCATTTGCCAGCATCTGACTGCAGCGTACTCTTTCTAAATGCTTCTGAAATTTGCAGAGTGCCATTCTTCCAGGCCCTGTGGTATTTTGCTGGTATCAGACCAAAAGCCTGTTTCTGTCTGGGGCCAGTGATTATAGGGCATCTGTCAGTCTTTTAATTCATGACCATGAGTAAACTGTTCAGTCAAAAATGAGAAGAGGGTTTAGAGTATAGTTAAGAAATCACATGATAGGTAAAGTTTGCATCTTAAAGAAGCTTTCATAAAAAAGGGAGGGAAATTATATTTTTAAAGCAGTAAGATATGGCAGTAAAAATCTTGTTCATGGAGTCCTCGATTATTTCAATTTACTTTTGTATAGTAACCAAACAGAATATCTTCTAGAAAAGTACTCTAGATATGTCCTGCTATCATGCCAAAAAAGCTTACAGAACATGAAATGAGTGAGCTACTTAGAAACTGCTTGATACGGTGTGTGGATTGTTTGATTGTAGGTGTTGGGGAGTTTTACGGTTCTATGTGCTGTGAGCAAGACAGAGGCCTTGAGGTATAAGGAAGGCTATTGGAGTGAGGAAGAAATCAAAGAGTGTTTTCCAGGAAGGGTTTAAAGGAACTTGTCTTCTGCTTAGTGTATTGAAGTGAAGCTATCAGAGGATATGATGGTGTCTGTAGAAACACAAGGGGCTAAACACAAAAGAGGGGTTATAACGCCACTAAAAAAATCAAATTTATGTACAGAACTGAGTAGAAACTGGCCATGGAGGCTGTAATTTTTATGGATTTTCTAATTTTCAGAATAGTGAGAGTTTAGAGCAGCCTTTGGAATCAGAATGGAAAAGTCAAAAGAGCCTAACTGTGTTTGAAGTGAAACCTGATTTCCTTTTTAATGCTAGTACAAGACGTAGTTTCTGCAATAAAAGGGGACAAACTTTATGACTTGGTCTTATGACTTGGTGCAGTCCTCTCTAGAGAAGAAATTAAAACATGGAGATTTACACAGCTTGTGGAAAAAATACCCAAACAGGTAGTTGTAACTTCAGAATTGAGTTTTGTTTGCAATATAGTAGCCAGGGCCTAAATTCTGCTGCAGAAGCCTTTGACCTGTGAGGCAAAGTATAYCAAAGTTCACATTTTTCTCACGGCCTAAGGCAACTCATCATGACTTTGGGCCAAAATAGTCTATAATGCTTAGTCACGTAATTCGTACTAGTATAGACAATTACTCACTTGACTTTTTTTAAGACTTGATGATGAAGCAATTTCATTTCAACCTACTTTTCCCAAAGCTAAATTGTTTACTTTTATGTTCATCACCTTCATTTTCCACATTTCCTTGTTCTCTTTTCCATCCAACTACTGGAGCTGTTGGAAAGGAGATCAAATACCTCCAGAGCAGGAATTTTTATATCATCTATGTTATTTCCTTTTTATAAGAACTCCACTTAAAAGTCTTTTTTGGCAGGAAGAAGATAATAGAGATGGGAAACATCTGACAGAAAACTTTTGYGGGCCTTGCTATCCATAAGAAATGTTAAGCAAGGCTGATGTTATGTTAACCACACATCCGTGTTGTTGGTCCGTCAGTATGTATGTTTTACCCTTCAAATTGTAGTTCTACATGCAAAATATAATTTAAAAAATTATTTGAATTGGGAATTTTAATGAAGGAAAGGCAGGCATCTTCTAAAAAGAATTATTTCTAATTGCATTAGGATTTAAATAACAAAAATTCTCAATCAAATGTGTATGAACTATGTTGACTGATGCTGAAATGATCGAAGTTTTACGACCTCTTGGCAACGTTTCGGTTGGCATAAGAGTAATAAAGCTGTAACAACTCCCCCAGATAACATCATAGCAATACGGTCTCCAGTGTGATGATGAGGATTCTTGAAATGTCCTGAACTGAATTTGGAACATCGCTTAAAAACAGATTGAAAATATCCAGTGTTAGGTACATTATTTTCTTGAGAAGCTGTTAAAAAATAGATAAATTATCAAGTAATACTGGTGATCTGTGTAAAATGCTCTTTAAACTGTAATATTCAGCCCAATATGGTGAAGAATCATTCAGCTAGCTGCAGGGCACTGGGCACTTGCACCATTCTGTTCTTGGCTTTGTCACTGACCCTGGGCAAGCCTTTTTGATGAAGGGCACATAAATAAGTTACCTGGGGGCAAATGGCTGTGTGAACTTGAAGTACATCAAGTTCTCTGCAGTATTGCCAAATAGGCATTTTTACTTTATGATAAGAAGAAAATCCACCTCCCATTTACCTTTTAAAGTAAGACAATATTTTTTCCCCTTTTGGAATGATTTATTTTTTAGGATAAAGAAGTACATATGCCTGTTTCTCATGGAATAGCTGGAGCTCTGCAGGTTTATACCCTTGTTTGCCCTGCAGAAGCTTCTTTGTGTATCCGTATCCTCTGCATCTTTCTTTGTGTACATAAAACAGAAATATTTTTAATAGTTCCATCAGGGTATTCTAAGATCTTCAAACTAAAAGTGGGATAGGTGTAATAATTCTTTTTTTACATAAAAARATATAAATGATATGACAATATGAACAACACACTACATCTGCCTGTTTCCAGTCATAGTTTATTATACCTAAAGCTGTGGGAACACCTTTTTACAGTTCACCAGTTGCATAGAAAGATGAGGAATGAAAAATGCCTTGTTTCCAGTTTGCTCAAGTTAAAAACCCTTATATCTTTTCCCATAAATGCTGCATAGAACATTCGGTTTAATTTCTGAAGGTCATTTTTAAATAAAATAATTTAATTAGCACTTTTAAAAATGTTTTTTCCACATAAATAATTTCTCCAAGTGAATGCAGAATTTTCAATATTCCAGTGAACCTAATTTGATTACATCTATTTTCTTATAGTTTGTATGTGTGCACACTCTGTGAGAAAAATGTTTTGAATGAAAAATATCACCAAAAAATGGTTGCATTTCAGTTTCTGTGATGCAGTTGAGCCAGTTGAATGACTAGCATCTACTGAAGTAGGTGGTCCTGATTCTGCACTTGTGCTCTTCCTTGTGCCAGTGAAGGTGGGTGTGTGTTTGCATGCTTAGTCAGTTCAGGRAATTAAACTGGAGGAAGAGCGGGGTTTTTTGCAAGGTTGTATTTCTGCTTGTTTAGTTCCCTAGGCTGACTTGCTGTAGTTTAAATAAGTGCCATAACCCATGCAAGTGAAATGACTGGAGTGCAGCTGGGGTGAGGATGAAGATTAATTTTTTTTTTTTTTTTTTTTTTTGGCAGAAAAATATGCACATGATGCATTTGACCACTGACTGCTTGGCAAAAGGGGCATGCATGGTTTCTGACATGCTCACTAGCAGAATTCTAGGATGTCTCAAATGAGAGGTATTGATCTATATCGACACAGAAATATTTAAAAGGCCTTGTCCTCATTAAGTTTCATTTCAAGAGATTCGTACTAGGTAGGTGTGTCAAGGCAAAGGCAATTCAGAGGGATGAGCAATAGCATCTTAGCGTATTGAAAATAAAAAATCTTAACCAAATGGAGTTTTAAGTATTAGTGAGTATTAAAAAAACTCTTTATAATTAAATGCATAACGTGTCTTGGCCTGCTGGCCGTTTTCAGCTCTCTCCCTCTTTCCTATTGCCAGGGAGAATAGGATTATGTTCTTGAGGTCACCAGTGGAAGAGCCTAGGCTGTATTCTGCAGTGATCCTGTTTGTTTCCCCCCCGAAGACAGAAACCACAAAGCAGAAAATAGGTCAGTGGAAACTTCTCTTAAGACAGTGCTACAAGCATAAATCTTCCCTGGCTACCTGCCTTGCTTTTAAAGAAATACAAGTTTTCACTGAGGTAGACTGATGCAGCTCACATGGGGATCTTATAGATAACCTAGTTCTTGAGATTTCTTTCCTCTCACAGTTTTTTTTATTATTTTTTTTTTAATCCATTTCCTAGGTATAAAGCAGACTTAGTGATATCTTTCCAGAGTGCTATGGATAGGAGCAATGGCTTTGTTGTTTGTGTTCATTCTAGTGTAGTAGCAAGAACGGAATTTCAGCCATGCAGGCAAAAGTGATTTTTGCAATTCTAAACCTGAGGACRTAACTACTTAAACTTGGAGCTTGGGACTTGCTGTTCTCCTTGGGTAGTAAGAGTAAATAGTACTGCTGAAAGAAAATGAGGAAAAGAAAAGAAAAATGGCTGCTTCTTTCTCTCTCTTTCTTCCTCCTTCCCCATCCCCAATCACTGCCACCCAGTGTGTTCTGACCCCTTCCTCAGTGACAAAAGATGCAGTCCAAGCTCTGCAGGAATCCACTACAAGCAAGGTGGGACACAGTCCCTTCCAAGGCCTGTTTTGATATAAACAGTCTGCTGCCTTAGGCAGTAGCTGTTCTTCCTATTCTATCAGCCATTCCTGGCAAGAGGATCAGATGTACACTGTAAATAGTGAGGAGCTGACAAACCTAGGGCAGAAAAACAATTCACCAAGGAGAGGTTTTGCTTGAGCCTGCCGTAGAAAGGCTGTTTCTAATTCTTGGGGTGGGAAGGGGGAGAACAGRCAGTTTCTAAATAATTCAGTCTTGCAGCAGTGATTCTGTGTGAGATTGGAAGACTGTTTTCACAATACAGAGGATTTGAGTGATTTTTGTGAAAACAGAAGTGTGAATGTCATCATTCCATCTAAATGCTTCACCAAATGATGAAAATTTTGAAAGCTTAAATTTGAGGCAGGGTTGAGATTATTTGTCAGTATGATTTAAATGAGGATCCCCCTATATTTTTTTTGTTTTGTTTTAACTCCATTGGGAATGTAACCAGCTTTATTTTGTTTTGTAATCAGCCCTCTGATTTGGTTGAAGTGGCACCTGGATTCAGCAATTAAATCTTCACACCATGCCCCTGGGCATATGATACATGTGTAAAGAAAAAAGCAGAAAGAGGAAATGAAAAGAATGTAATGTAAAGTGAACATGAAAATACATTGAAAAGAAACTCTGGAGAGAGCTAGTGAACAGTGTAAGGCAAGCATACTACCTGAAAAAGTGTATACAGTCATACCTCGTGTTATTACGCTTTTGCTTTATTGCGCTTCGCAGATACTGCATTTTTTACAAATTGAAGGTTTTTTGGCAACCCAGCGTTGAGTAAGTCTAGTGGCGCCATTTTTCCAACAGCATGTGCTCACTTTGTGTCTCTATGTCCCATTTGGGTAATTCTCGCAATATTTCAAGCTTTTTCATTATTATTGTATCTGTTATGGTGATCTGTGATCAGTGATCTTTGATGTTACTATTGTAATTGTTTTGGGGCGCCACGAACCGTGCCCGCATAAGACRGTGAACTTAATCGATAAGTGTTGTGTGTGTCTTCTGACTGCTCCACTGACCGGCCGTTCCCCCRTCTCTCTCCCTCTCCTCGGGCCTCCCTATTCCCTGAGACACAACAATATGGAAATTAGGGCAATTAATAACCCTCAATGGCCTCTAAGTGTTCAAGTGAAAGGAAGAGTCGCACRTCTCTCACTTTAAATCAAAAGCTAGAAACGATTAAGCTTAGTGAGGAAGGCAAGTCGAAAGCCGAGACTGGCCAAAAGCTTGGCCTCTTGTGCCGAGCAGTGAGCCAAGTTGTGAATGCAAAGGAGAAGTTCTTGAAGGAAATTCAAAGTGCTRCTCCATTGAACACACGARTGATAAGAAAGCGAAACAGCCTTATTGCTGATATGGAGAAAGTTTTAGTGGTCTGGATAGAAGATCAAACCAGCCACAACATTCCCTTAAGCCAAAGCCTCATCCAGGGCAAGGCCCTAGCTCCCTTCAGTTCTCTGAAGGCTGAGAGGGTGAGGAAGCTGCAGAAGAAAAGTTTGAAGCTAGCAGAGGTTGGTTCATGAGGTTTAAGAAAGAAGCTGTCTCCATAACATAAAAGTGCAAGGTGAAGCAGCAAGTGCTGATGCAGAAGCTGCAGCAAGTTATCCAGAAGATCTAGCTAAGATAATTGAAGGTGGATACACTAAACAGATTTTCGGTGTAGACGAAAGAGCCTTATATTGGAAGAAGATGGCATCTAGACTTTCATAGCTAGAGAGGAGAAGTCAATGCCTGGCTTCAAAGGACAGGCTGACTCTCTTGTTAGGGGCTAATGCAGCRCTGGTGGCTTTAAGTTGAAGCCAGTGCTCATTTACCATTCCAAAAATCCTAGGGCCTTTAGGAATTGTGCTAAATCTACTCTGCCTGTGCTCTATAAATGGAACAGCAAAGCCTGGATGACAGCACATCTGTTTACAGCATGGTTTACTGACTATTTTAAGCCCACTGTTGAGACCTACTGCTCAGAAAAAAAAGATTCCTTTCAAAATATTACTGCTCACTGACAATGCACCTGGTCACCCAAGAGCTCTGATGGAGATGTACAATGAGATTACTGTAGTTCTATGGCTGTGCTGATACAAAAGCCTGCATAACATAGAACCCTCTTCCTGGGGTGGCCTGGTGCTGCCATCAAGCATTCTTGCAGCTAAGCTTCAGGGTGAGTTTATGTGAGGGCCAACAGAGCTGCACACAAAGGCTGGAAAAGAATTTGAGGTATGGTAATTTTTTTAATACGTTTTGACTTCATTGTGGTTGATGTTTTTACTCTTGTCTTTTGATTATGTGCATGATTATGTCTCTAGATGCTTGCTGTCTTTGTGGCTTTTTTGCTTCATTTTGAGTTTATTTTATGTTCATTTAGATTTGGTTTCTATTTGGACAGAATGAAAATTAATAATGACATACTTGTAAATAACCTGGCTAAGACTTAAAAAAACAACAACAAAAAAMCCCAACAAAAACCAGAAAAACAGCAACAAAAAAACCTTTGTTTTTTCTCTTTGTTTCTGTGTATTCAGTTCCTTTAAGAACCTTATTTTCAGATGATAAGTTCTTAAAACCAAGAAGCTTTAATTTGCTAAAGTTCACTGCCTGGAAATCAGACTATGCAGAATCACAGTTTGGCAGAATCAGTCTTTCCCAGAATTGTTAAAATGAGTATCATTGTAGAAGTGTGAAACCATGGCAACTTCTCTTAAAAGAAAGGTGGGGTAAACTCTGTAGTATGCTTGCTTGTTTGTTTGCTTTAATCCATGCTTATTATATTCTTCCTGTCTAATTTTTCAAGTGTTTGTTACTATTATAACCCAAAGACTAAAGGCAGGAGAAGTCATGCCTAAATCAGATTGTCTTATCTGGGGCAACTTAAAAATAAAAATTCAGTTTAGAATTATTCAAACTGCTGTATTCTTGATTCTTCAGGGATTCATCCTTATGATTCATTATGCAAATGGGGATAGTTCCACTGTTTTAACTGGACTTTCTTATGAATAAAACTAAAGGCCATTTAAAATCTGTAGGATTATGGTTCTACTTTTCAAGGGGTACTTTTAGTATTATTAAGTTTTATTAGAAAGAATAAAAATATAAGAACTGTATTTTTTGGTTGAAATAAAATCTCAAGATTGTGTTTCCTTTAACTCTTTTAAATTTGGCACCTCTGAAGAGAAAAGTCTCATGGAAGTGACTGTTTTGGAACTATCATTGGTTATTTGGGAGACCAAAAAAGTTGCTATTGGCACAGTTCATGCACATTAGGATTGCTTGCTTATTCTAAGAATTCCATGAAGTGAACCTACTGCCAGATTTCATGAGAGTTGGCAGTACTTGAGATCAACACGGAGATTAAGTGGTACTAGAAAACAGATCAGATCCTAGTATTTTAGGACTACAAGAAGAAAAGAGTGAAATATAGTTTAGCCTAGGAATTTGAAAAGGAATCTTTTGAATTTCGGAAGTAGTTGTGCTTTTCTGTACCTAAAGACATGGGAGGAACACATGACTGTATCAGGGTGCTCCTAATATCTATACGGAATTCATGCTTCAAATGTATTCTCAGGAATTGTCTTGAAAAATGTAAGCTCTTCTCCTGGAAAGTTTATGCAGTTGCCTAACTATGGAACATTAGGAGCTCTTTCCTATTACATTTTTCAGATGAGGAGTCTTAAAAGGATCAATTTGTTATGTATTTTTCTTTCATATTTATAAATATTTGTATATGTGCTCTGTTAATGTCTAAAGTTAAGCTGTTTCTATCTCTCTCTTTTTCAATTGTATACTGTTTTGAACTGTTTATTGTGAGAAATAAACTGTAACATGAACATTCAAATTCTGAATTTCATTTGATGGAGGTGAAAATTAAATTTACTTTAACTGTATTAAACAAATTGCTCATATTCTACTTCGCTGCTAGTGGAATAGGGAGAGTTTACAAAATCTAGTGACAGTTACTTCAAAGACTTGCTGTTTTGAGGTTTTGATATGAAAATGATCTAGTAATACCGCCTGATATATCGTGGAAGAATTCTTTCAGGCCTTGAGAGTTTATTGGCTTATTCTGGTGAAGAGACGGTTCTTAGCAAGTGGCAACCAGAAACAAAATACATTTCAGTAAATGCCAAATCTCAATATTAAAAAAAAAAAGAAACTGTGAAGCCAGGTTTCTTAGACCATTTTTAGGCAACTGAATAAGTGGTTTTCAAACATTCTAAACACTTCAGACACCATATAAAATGTATTCCTATTAAAATATTTTCTGGGAATCATTTTTAGTTTACACAGAATCTTAGGATAATTTAGGATGGAAGGGACCTCTGAAGGTCATCTGGTCCAAAATCCTGCTCAAAGCTGGGCCAACTTGGAAGTTAGATCCTAGTTCAAAGTTAGGTCGGGTTTCTCAGGGCCTTGTCCGGTCAAATAGTGTTATCAAGACTGTTTTGGTTTTGACATATCTTGACACTTATGTGAGCTTCTTGAGTACTTGCTTTGTAGGCAGCTGCATACAGCCATTGCTGAGATCAGAAAGGAATTAAGAAGATTTTTATAATGCTCTGGAAATTGGATATTGCTTAGGGATTTGCTGGTTTACAGAATGTTACAAGCAGTTCATTATAGGCTATTCTTTAAAAATTGTCTAATTATTCAGAATATGCAGAAATTGCTATTAATTTTTTTGCAGATAAGAGCATCTTACAGAGACAATATCAACATGTGAGTCTATTTTTTAAATATTTTGTGCTGGTTATTTTTTAGAATTTCGCTTTCCTGCTTTTTTGCAGGCTTAATGATGCAGGCATATGCTCAGTATTTTAAGCTAATCATATCTGTAGAATTTCCCATTTTTTGTTTCATTCTGCTTTGCAGTCAAGAGATTTGGGTTGGAAAGGCTGTCACCATGACTGCAAAGGAGGGAATTTCTCTGAAAAATGGTCAGGGAAATCCTGAGACAGTAACTTGATCTGTTATTTTTTTCCTTTGTGGACAATCTAACTTCTGGGTGTGCGAAGTGGGGGAGAGGGCTTTTCTTAGTATGCTATCAGAGAATAGCAGCCTGTGCTCTTTATAGACATCTGAAGTGATTGTTAGTGTTGAAGGAAACGCACTGATTTGTGAAGTGTTTGAAAATGTCTCAAATAGAATTGAGATATAAAATAGCAAGAGATGTATGATTATTATTTTAGTTCACGTAGCCGCAGTACCTGCTTATTCCGTTTGTTATTTCACAAACTCTGTGGGTTACTCTCTGAGGAAGGCTTCGGTTCATCAGCTTTTAATTGGCTTTTACCATAAAACAAAACTAGTATTTCAGATTGTATTTTTTAAATTGCTGTTGGCAAGATTATGAACTCTATTACCACCCTTTATCTTCAGTGGAAATATTTTTAGAAGTAAATGTTTATCACTGTTCCTCCTTTGTTTGAAGTCCATAAAGAAACTCTTTGATTGTATCCTCTGATATATGTAGAATTTCTCCTTGCCCCCCACCCCTTTTTTTTCTTCCTTGAATTGTGTCTTCTGGCTTATTCCATAATATTTCCTTACTCAACTGGTGGTCCAGTTATTCACAGTTCTTATCTTCTGTCTATCTCGGCTCTTCCTAAAAACAGAATTCTCCTTGGGTAAGATTTTCTATTTGAAGTGGGATGGCAGCATTCCTTTTTAATGTCTGTTCTCTCTGTCCCGACACGGCTTGCCTCTGGCTGGAATTCTTACAAGTCTCCAAGGATGTTACTCGTACACTTTGGAAGAGAATGGAAATTCTGTTTTACAGAGGTCTTTAAGTTTTTTAATCCAATTTTTTTTCCAAAAGGAGTCCACCCCTCCCAATTTCAATTCTTTCTCTGGAAAGAAAATAGTCTGTGTTTCACTGTCATAGAAAAACTGTAAATAAAAATCAATATTAGTAATGAAGTTCTTAATTTTTTTCTAATGAAACAAGGGTTTGGGKTTTTTTTGCATTATTAGAACTAGTACTGTTAGGTTTTTTATTTTTTCACCTGGAAAGGAAACATGAGAAAAGTTAATACCATTTTATCTAGTACTTTAGATTTAGCAGAATTACAACAACTAATAAAGAATTAGTCCATCTGGGTTATTTAGCCTTGGTCTGATTACTCAACATGTTTTTTCATTTATTTTCCAGTTGTATACTTGCAAAGTGATTATGCCTGTCTACTTCCAACCCTGCATAAGCTTACTTTTATTGTATCTTTTTTCAAACCATAAAATTTTACACACGTTCTCCTAAAAATTGTACTCTTTCTCTTTGGTTGAGAGCCACTTTTTTTCTGAATCTTGGCCTTGAAGAATAATATTCCAGGTAATTCCTCCCAGGTATGCTCAGCACTGACTTATCTGCTTTACCTTAGAAGGAAATGCAATGGAGAAGAAAATGCATCAAAATTACTTTTCAGTTGTGAAACTACAGTGATGTATTGGCTGTTGATCTGTTCCCAAAAGTGTTGTATGAATCTACCCTTTCCCCTTTCAATCTCGGAATGTTAAACTTTGCTTTATTTTTGGACAATTGATGCATGCTGTTATTTGTATGCATAGAATGCATGTATGCATAGATACAGATATGTATCAGTACACTGATGAGGATTTCTTTTTCATAATTTCAGTACTTCATTTTTCCAAAAGAATGTTCCATCTTCATCTGTAAGTAGAGATAGATGATTCTTTGTTTACACTGCTTTTATTGATTGATCTTGGTTACTTTTCAAAATCACTTCCATAAATCAATACAGTCTAGATTTTTGCATAGACCAGCCAGATACGGCACAGCGAGCAGAAGAGTTCAGCCTGTTTGTTTAGTTATTCCCATCCACTGAGCAGGCAGGTCAGGAGGAGAGGGAATATTAGGTGCACAAGTTCTTGGTTCCTCCCTACAGTAACAACATAGGGAGTACCATAATTTGGTATGATATGGCCATGAATCATACTTTCATTTTCTCCTCTGCAATAATGAGAAGGAAATAGAGTAGTTTTCTGAATAAACTGCTTAAAATACAGCAGTGAAATCCTGACCCTATTGGATACCTAAAGGTCAATGCCTGAAGTTCATGCTAATTTCAATATGGCAAGGGTTTCACACAGTGTCTTAAGGGAATGCCTTACATGTTACATACAGGTACGTGGTCTGCAGTGTTCTTTCCTCATAGCTGAAGCCAAGAGGTATTGACTGTTCCTTATTAAAGTAATCTATGAAACCTTAAGAAGCTGAGGTGAAAGTTAGCCTCAAATGTGTTACTGTATACATGTAACAAATGCCTTGTAATAAAACTGGCATTGAAATGCTTAAACATCTAAATATTTGCTAACAGTGGTGCTATATGAAATTATTTGAAGAATATATTCTCCCCTTAAGAGCAAGGAAGTTTTTTTCTTTTTTGTACAAAATGGAAAATACTGCACAGACATACTCTTTCTTAAAGTAAGATTTTCTTTGTCTCTTATGAATTTATTATCTGTTCTCAAGGGAAGTGACATAAGTTTGCAGATCACTCAGAAGAGAATGACCAGCATCTAGGATACAGAGAATAACTGTTGTTTATCTTTTAGGAGGAGAAAAAAATTACTTTTCTTTTTGTGATATGTGGAGGGATATTTTGGAGGGACATTGTAAACAGTAATAGGTGAATTGTGTATGTTATGGAGGAAGAGGATGAACTCTTTGTCCTCTTGCCTCGAGTAGGAGAAGGTGACTGTGAAAATGAAGAATGGCTCTAATAATAATGGAATTGCCCTTTAGCCCAAGAGAAAAGGAGGGCTTTAAGGTGCATATTTTTGCAAGAGAAAATGCAGAATTTTTTAGACAAATCCTTCTTCCTTATCATAAGAAGRAGTTTAATTTCCATCTATTTAGAAAAAAGCTTAAGAATGTATTTTATTATGTTAGTATAGTATCCAAACAAGGTGCAGTCAAGTTTATGCAACTTGTTAATTGAGGTGTGATGTGCTCACTTGATCTCAAAAGCTCTGTCTTAAAAAAACCAAGATTCCWTCCAATCCTTCCAACTGAACCAAGAACTTTCAGTGAAACATAAAAGTCTGAACAATAGATATCTGCTGGTTGTGTAGACGACTGAAGCTTACATTAGCAAATTTCAGCTCAAGAAAGTCTAGGAAATGTAGCAAAAAAAGAACTTAAAACTATTTGTTTCTATAGCTTAGTAGTAGTGCGGAAAATCGTCTAAAATCTTTAGTAAGAAACAAAATGGTATTATTAAGATGGTGACTAATGTTGTTTTTTCTACTCTTGAATGTGTGTTATATTCTCAGCTCAAAATTGTATCATGCGAGTGTCATCAAATGCAATAATTAAACCTCAGAGAAGTTTAAACATGCTGCTACTGGTATGACTAGTTAGTGCTGTGAATGATGGGGAAGAGATTCTGATTAGGGAGCCCGGAGGCAAAAGGGAATAAAAGACCAGTGTCAGCATCATCTTAACTAGCTGAGAAAAGTCCGTGCCCAACATGCTTATTCTTGTGCTTTAATAACTAGTCATCACCTGATACTTTCCTTTTGACAACCAAGTGCGTATAAAGGTGATAAAAATGTGAACTGTGACCATCATGCTTCAGCTGTAAGTTGGGGGATTTCTTCCTCATATGTTTTAAGAGATGCTATTTATGTAGTAATAGCTAAATCATGCGAATTACAGAGGAAGAGTGTAGACCCCTTGTATGGGAATGTTCCTTTTACAAGAAATAATTTGTTACACATTCACTATTGCGGTGAGTATCTCAAAACAGTTATCCTAAAATCCAGGCAACCGCCCACCCCCTCCCCCCCAAAAAAAGAGAAAAAAAAAAAGAAAATTCAAAGAGTACGGAGCCCAGCTTTATCAGAATTTGTCCTGTCTTAGTAACAGTGGAAACACAAATCTGTGTGAAGAGGGTGTGTTTGAATGACTGGGCATGAGTGTGGACTTCAGATAGAGGAGACGGGCAGAATGGCAAAGCTAATATTTGAAGGTCTGAAGATTCAAATAGATACTGGATATCAGGGACTCACTTTAAAAATTTCTCAACCCATATCAGTCCTAGATACGAAGGACTGAGTTCTACTCTCAAACTATGACTTCTTTAATTGATTCTACTCAGTCTGTCAGCATGACCTTTTAAGTATAGTTTCCAATTATTACTAATTAGGCTAGAGAGTGGGGAAAATAAAAACAAACAAACACCCCCAAACAAAGAATCTCAAAGTTAAATGGTTGCTGGGTAGAGGAGGGTAAAGTGAAAAATGATTGCTTCTAAATTGGCAGGAAAGTTTTTATGTTACGCCAGGTATTTGTACCTTCTTTCATGAGATGAGTTAAGATTAGGAGAGCAGAAGATGAGAGCCGTTAGGATGGACTAGAATATGGAGAGCAAGGCAGCTGGGTATTTCAGTGGATTTCTGTGCCTGGTGGAAGATGTTGCTTCTAAAATGCAAGTGAAGACTCACTGATGAAGGAAGGTAACAATCATCTGGCAGAGCATAATGCTCTAAATGTACAAAATTGGAAACCATGTTCAAGGTAACCTTTGACAAAGTCCTCTAATTCTCTGCAGAATCGTGTTTATTTTCTTTTGTGAGAAGGGACCACTATCTGTTTTGTGGCACAACGAGAAAGTGCTTTCTGTAAGTAATATTCTAATTTAGATTTCTAATCTAAGAATGTATCAGCGCTGTTTRTGTGAAGATGACTGGGACGGTTGAATTCCTGCTGGAAATATCCTAGTTTACTTCAGTGACAGCTGATGTGAAACTGCAAAAATATTTTTGTGGAAGAATTGTAAACAGAGATACTTCTGATACTCAGAATATCACAGTCAAAATTTTTGCTGTATGCAGTTTGGAAACTTTTCAATCAAATAGAGCTTTTTTTATTGAAAAATGCTGGTTTGGTGAAACAAAAATGTTAAGCAAAAATGAACCTATTTCAACAGACTTCCATTGAAGGTAAGTCATGTATCTGTAAGAAACTTGACTGGTTAACTTGCACGGGTACTAGGAATTGCAGGTTTTCGGTATTTGTGGCTCCCTGGCCAGAAAGCCATATATATTCTGTAATTCCATTTCAGCTTGAAAACAGAAGTGCAAGTAACCCCATCTCAAGTGAAGGCTCATGGGACTTGCTGGTTCCTTGTCATGCATTTGAAGGACTGATAAGCTTGATAGGCCTGGCAACTTTGGGTTGAGATGGGAATGTTGGGATTTTGCACTTCATGACAGTGCCTGCTGTAACTTTAAGAGGACCTTGTAGAATGTCCTCATCTTTTCAGGAGTAGCCAAGGATATTCCTGAATTAGGACTAGCACAAGTAGTTGCTTGGAGTTGGGGCAACTGACTGTCTGGTATTATTTTGGAAAAAAAAGATATTTAAAATATTTGGATTTTTCCAAAACTCTAATTCTCATAGTGGATTTTTTAACTTGAAAATGTGTGATGGTGGGGGAGGTCCCCCTTCTGTTTCAGAGAGATTATACCGCTGATTTTCTTCATAACGGAAATTATAAATTTAACCAGCACTCTTGCCTACTAAAATGTTACCGTGCATCTAACACTAACAAATCTAGATATTCTTCATGGCAGCAAACAACTAGTACCTTCTCCTAGTCCTTCATAGTCTCAGGACGAAACAATAGACAAAACACTGATAATTTGCAATAATGTGAGAACAGGTGCAAAAATATTGCTAAATATATCCTAGTAGAACTTGCTTTATTTTAAGTTATGGTATAAACCTAGTACACTGTTTGTTCTGATTACTACTTTCTGACAAGAACAGCACATTCTCTTACCTATTTTATTAATTATGTTGTTTTCCAGCTGCTGCTTTTGACTTCATTCCTCTGCATTATTGCTGCTTTTTTTATAAAGCAACAAAACACTATGTGCTATTCTTTTGATTAAATTTAGTGATGTTATATGCATAACTGACAGGCAACTATCGCATCCTATGACAGTTAAACAAACATTTTGTCCTCCCATACTTATTTTGTAAAGAGTCCTTTTGAACTTTGCAGTTGTTATTTTAAAATGTCAGTGCATGTTTCATTGAGGGCAGTGATCATCTTGAAAATCATTTTGGCTTAATTGATTTCATGCAAGAGTCATGGGAGCTAAATATGCAAACAGACAAGTTTTCTGGCTTCAAGTCCCATAGAACTGAAATACAGGAGGACAAACTTTAGATCATGGAATTGAGCAACTCTTTCCCATTTATGTTGTTGTATACAACTGGATTATAGATTGTTGATTTGGTGACCTTTGGAAAAATCACAGTACCAAATTCTTTCAGCTTGCGAATTGCTATGTAAATGTAACTATGTATGTTAAATGCACTGATTTCCCCCTCCTCCCCATTAATTTTCTAAATGAAGATTAGTCCCTCATTGGTCTTCATATTCCTTTGGACTAGATTACTGGCATTATACCTGATTGGTTCATTCTTTCTTTCATGTCTGGTAGTAAGTAATTGAGTATTTACCAAGGTTTTATGTGCTGTGGCATCTCCCACAGTCCAAACTTCAGTTATGATAGCTGTTAAGGCTRAAATACAACTGTAAAATAAACTATTGTGATTTGATGTAGAAATGCTGCTGTGAAAAATGCAAACATCCACTGACCCCTTCAATTTCTCTTCTAAGACTATCTAATACAAGGAGGAATCAAAAAGCCAAATTGTCCTCATGCCAGTTGCACTAGAAGTGGACAAAATATTTAGACAGTTTGTTTCCAAGCAAATGCATATGCTAGAAAATCAGATGAACATTTTGATGGATCGGATAATGAGTGCATATTGAGACCACAAATCACCGAGGATGGCCAAACAACTGTCCAGCCATACGAGCTGCAGTGCAATCAGAGACAAACGGTGGATTGAAATTGGTCCTGGCATCCTGTTCCCCCCTGCACCTTTCAACAGTTCAGGCTGGCTGGGGCCACTTTTCCATACCCTGCTCAAATTTTATCTATGTGTTTACTGCTCTGTCACTCATAGCAAAGAAATTCTTTTTGATTTTTTCTTAATATCACTTTGGGTTTTAGAGCTTTTACAATTGTCTTAGCAACTGTAAGCAAAGGGTGGCAAATACACTAATTATAGTTATCTGATTATGCTTCATATGGAAGTAAACTACTATGTATAGCAGCTGAAGACCTGATTCTGTTTTCATTTAAGTTTTGTTTTGTATGAATGCATTGATGGCAGAGCTACTTTTGATTTGCCTCAGTCCAAGTGAAAGAATCTATCCCTTGGCTGCTTTGCTGCAAAGTTGCACAATTCCTGCTGGAATGTCACATAGCATGCTGGGCTATGGATGGAAAAAGCAGCATCTTTGTTTTTTACATTCCTTGTATTTTTTTCCATACAGCCTCTTGGAAATCTATTTACTTATTACCCCCATAAATTAAGTTTTCAGTTATATTCTTCATTTCTATTTTCATGAAGGTATTTCTTGTTTTAGTTGAAAACCTGTAGCATTTCAATAATAGAAACTTTGGCAACTAATAGTTTTGAAACCCCCTCAAAATAATTTTTTTCTTCTGAAGTATTTTTTTCTTTTGTTTAGTTAAAATATCAGAGTTCAAAAAGAATGTTCTTTCGTATGTGAGGGCACTGTCTTTTAATACATGTTTACCTGAAACATCACACAAAGATATCTCTCTCCCCTCTTTGTTCCGTAGGATTAAGGAGGAGGAAGAGTTGTTAGATCTGTCAGTTAAATGTAAATCCCTTGTTGTCATAGCAGCATATTTACCATATTATGAGTTTTAAGAATTCAGCATTATAAACACAGAATAGGACTCTAATGCCTTTTGCTTCCATGAATGGTAACAAATTCTTAATCTCAGGGTTTTTAAATCACAGAATTGTCTACTTTTTCAGGAAACCTTTCAAAAAAAAAAGGTATTTTGAAGCATATTCAGTATAATTAATTTATATGATTGATTAATGTTCTTTGCTTGCCACAGATTCCTCATGATCTGTCCAGTCAGAATGCTTCAGTTTCTTCCAGAAGCTCTGCCTCTTCTTCTTTAGACACTTGAGCAACTCTCGCTGATTTGTTGTATTTTCTACTCAAGGTTATTGGTGATTATTGCCATTGTCAGAATAGTGCATAGCTTTGCAACCTGTAATACAGTCGTATTCTTCAGTTTGTCTTTCAAGATGTTTAATAAGTAAGTTAAAAATGTTATGCCTGTTTCCCATAAATTAAATTAGTTCTGCAGTTTCTTCAAACATATTGAGCTGCAACTCTGGTAACTATATTATTGTTTTAATTGTTGAATTTTTCTTGCCCTTTGTTCCTTGGTTTGAATTCTTATTTTCTATTCCAGTTGTGTAACTTTCGATGTTACTTGTCACATCGTTGTTCAGTCTTCCCTTTTCTAACAGCAGTGTTGCTAATGATTAGTAACTTTTGTGTTAGTAGGTACAATATAGGTTGTGGCTTTTAGTGTAATAATGTTCTCTTTTGTTCTCTTGTCAGAGTGCAATTTAGACTACATACGAGTTTGAAGCTATCTTTAAGCATGTATGTATCAATTTTATTTAATTTGTAACCTCAGTGGCCTTAAAAAATAATCAGAACTGTTCATGAGGTTTTGGAAGCATCTTAAGTTGTGACCGATTCTCAAATCTTTGAATTTTTAGTCTAATTTTGATTCAGATGTGCAGTTAGTTGGGAATGTATTTTCAGTGTCAAACTGCGAGAAGAGCTGTATTAAACTATGAAGAAATTGAACAAGCTGTCTCGGAAAGCGAATAGTGCTTMGCAGTCTCTACTAGATGTCCCTTTTTGCTGTGTCTGTTCATTAGTGGGATACTCCAGACTAGTTCAGTTGAGTTCAGCTGGTCTTTGTCACTTTAATTACCACAATCAAATGGCTGAACTCTGTGTGTGTTTGAAAAGGGGAAAAGTTTTAATATCCTGTTTAACCTTTCACTGGTTTTAGTATTTCCCTGAATGGAAGTTAAGTGAAGGCATCTGGCATGTTTAGTCTCAGTAAATAATGGAACTCCTCTCTGACATACTAATTACACTGAAATCATGACTACTAAAAAATTTAAACAAATAAGAAACTTCAGAACTGATCTTGAACTCAGGTGTGCACAAGTAATGTTTCACTTCTTTGGAAGTAAAACTTCACTTGTGAACTTCAGTTCATGTGTTGAACCAAAAAAAATTTAAAAAAATTTAAAAAGCCTCAGCAGCAGTAGGGTGTGTTTTGTTTTGTTTTTCTTCTACAAACCCGTTAATACCAGTGGCGGTCACACTGTGCTACACTCAGTATATAAATCCACTAAAATGTGTGTAACAGCTTATAATCCTGCTTCTAATCTTCAAAAGACCTGAAATCAGACTTTGGCAAGTCTCATAGAATATGTATTACCTTGAACAGGGCAGTGCCATGCTAACCATATGTTAGTTCACTCTGAGCAGGTTACTTGCTGTACAAAGCATATTGCTAATGGGTCTACACTAGTTATGGAGCTAGTTTTTTCTCACCTAGCTCAAGTATTTCTGAATACATTGCTATTTAAGTGCTCTCAAGACATGGTTCTCCCTGCAATCTACCCGCTTTTCTGCATTTCCATGTTCAATCCAGCAGTATTCTAGAAGTCTAAGTATACTCACTGCCTTAGCAGAGGCATGAGTTTTGCCCAAATTGACCAAAAGCAGGACCGCAGAGAAAGCATGCAGCAGTCTAGTCTCCCAGCAAATATCCAGATCTTAGCTTTTCCTATGACTAATGTAGGTGTTTTCAGCTTAAGTCTCTGCCAAAACACCAAACAGCAGCATACTCTGAAAGCAAGCAAGATCAAGAAGATTGGCTTGCATAAATCTGCCCTTGAGTTTGCTCTTTCCGTTGCAGTGTAGATGATCTTTGTGTCTTAGTCTGATCTGTAGAATAGCTGTAATGATAAATCCCTCCCAAGCTGATTAGAAGATAAATATTTTGACAGTGGCGAGGTGCTCGGACAATATGATGTGAAGATAAGTATGTGAGAAGCCAGATATTCTAGGAAGCTAAAGGGGGCTGCCCTTGTCCATTAACACCATTCAGCATAGCATGTACTTGCCATATATCCATCAAACAAAGATGATGTCCCTTATCTGTCTAAAGAAGTTGCTTTCCAGCAATCTTTATTTTTGCTGCTTGCTCTTCAGTATTAGAAGATCTCTAAAGAATCATCTTAATTTGCTAAACTTTCCAAACTTGCTAGCAACAGCAGTATCTTTCTGGGACTCAGCACTTCTCCCTTTTATAAGAGGCAGCTGCTTGAGCTGCCTTGATAAACTGAGCTCAAATGTGTCTGCTGTACAGAAATAAAAACAAATTAATGCATTTCCTTCTATCTGCAGCTCGTATGTGGCCATATTAAAGTATGTTTGATTTTTTTCAAGGGAAGATGGACCTGTAGGATGCCTGTATTATTGGATATTAGTCATCTGTTAAAGCATCTCAGGCTTGTATGGATGTCTTTTTATTGTTGTTTAAACTGAGATAAATATTTATTGTAGTAAAATATGATGACTCCATAAATGGCTAAATCCTGCCCAAGGATTCAAGCAAGTTAAGCCCATTTTCTTCAGTGGAAAAATGTGATTCTGTTTCCTTTTGTAGGAGGCAAAGAGGAATGACTGAAAGTGAGTCAGAGCAGCCAGAGATGGGAAGTGGGATTAAAAATCATAGCACAAAGGGGAATATGTTGCTAGTATTATCTTGGGCTTAATGCCACAAGTCAGTTATAAAATATGAGTTGGCCTTCTTTCCGGACCTCAGGACAGAGATCAAAGGAAGACCCCCTGCTTCTACAGAAAGGCCCAGCAGTGGTACAGAGTAATACCAAGTTGAAACCTCTAGGGAGTAATGAAATTGGAATTGTTTTAGCCACAGTTTAAAGGTTAATGTTCTTGTGATGAATGATATGACGGGAAGTAAGTTACACTCTGCACAGTTCGCAGTGTTGGGCTTATTATTGTCTAAATTGGCCAGCAGACTCTTTTTTGTGTGTGTGTACAATTTGTTTACTGACATGATAAAACACAGAAATAGCTTGATCCCTATGCTGTCAATGTATAGGCTGAGTTCTCTTTCCTCAAAATCTCCTTAGTGTTTTAAAAAAGAAAAAGAAAAGTAACAGTTGAACGGAATACACAAATTACAAAACTCTGAAGTGCAAGGAAATCACTAATTTCTAGAAATCTGCAAGGATAAGATCTGCTTTGATAGATTATGCCAGTGGTAAACTGTCTAATGAGGGAGAAGAGCTATAGGTAGTAAGTTTACTTTGGCAAATTCTGAATCTTACAAAGTCATATTTGAAGGACATAACTTTTCAGTAATCTTTGCATTGTTTCATATTACTTCTATTTAATTAATTTGTATTAATATCTTGGTTATTTTAAAGCTAATGATCACACTGTTCTGTCTTGCTCCACCAGACTGCGATAGCAGTGGGTATTAACTGTGATTATGATGTTTGGATATTATGTATCCCTTTCACACATTTCAAAAGAAAGCTGTCCGGTCCTGTGGGTTGTTACTGTGGACACTRCTTGGTTATGGAGAGAGAAACTGGATTGCTTTCTCCTCTTTATCTGTCATTTATTAATACAAAGTAATATTTGAAGGTTTTGGCCTCTATATCCTTGTGTTCTGCATATCCTTGTATTCCGTACCCAAAGGAAAAGATTGAATCCATGCTCCATTATCAAACTGTCTGCTACCATGGTTATATGATCAGCAGTTTTCAGACTGCCTCTTAGAAGCTGTTTTGTCCCATCTTCCCCATCGAAGTGGCATTCCCAGATGGGTGGAGTACAGAGATCGTTCCAGAGAAGCTACCACACAGCTGGTTATACCAGCTGAGAGGGAAATCTTCTGCACATTCCAGCAGAGATTTAGGACAAAGTGACAGTCTGATCCAATATAAAATCATGCTTTTCCTGTGAAGAGTTTAGGAAGTAACTGCTCCTCTTACCTATTCATTATTGTCTGTGAGTTACTATTAACTTAACCTGGTTTACTTAATTCTGAGTCTTTTTCAGTGCATTGGTAAGGGAAATAAAAAAATTTTTAGAGGTGATAAGCAGCTAAGGACAGTGATGCCTTAAAAAAGCCTGGTTAGGACCAAAACATGATATCTTTCTGTGCCCAGCTCAGTACTCCTGTACATACTGTGCAACCATTTGGGGTTACTTTATGGTCTCAGTGCTTGCACATTTTCTTGGCATGTTTGTTTTTAAATTCATCTTTGTGTGACAGCAAAAGTCATGAGCTGCTTTTGGGGATGGCTAAAAACAGGAGCTGCTACAGTTCAGTATTGGTTGCTTTTATGACAAGTTCCTGTCTGCTAAATATAAAATGTAAAGGGACTCTTCAGTGGATTACAAAGAGACCGTATGTCACYCATTTTTAGAAGAGTGTATTTTACCTGAATGGTTTTGAATGGTACAAAACAGTTTGCCAGACACGGAAGAAGTTTCCTTTCTGTACTGAGTTCTTCTTTAATAGTGGTTTAATTTGATCTTAGGTAAGACATGGGAAAATCCTACACTCAGACACTGTCTTTATTAAAATATTTCTTTATTTTATTCTTACTGTGTAAGCTTGGGTTTCCCTTATCTGAAATGTTACTTGCCCAGAATAGACAAGATCTGGAAGGCCTTCTTATTAATCAGTAATCTTAATTTCTCTAGCAGATCTCCAGGTCTGTATAGTTGACCTCCTGGCTGTAGAATTAATTTCCCTTGTTCTGTTGACACTTATGCAGTTTCCAGTCTGAATTGCAGTAAGGTAACCTGAGCAAAAAGTTGTTCTGAAAACAGTGGAATTACTAGAGCCTAATTTTATGTAGTGTTCTGTCCTCCATTCTTTCCCATCCTAACTGCACTAATGGCATCACCCAGCTCCCTGGCCTCTCCCTATGAAATGCTTTTCACTTTGCTGAAGGCAAACCCTGCTGTTCTGTTTGCTTACCCACAAAGTATTCATGCTCTATCCACAACTCCCTCTGGAGTTCCCTAGCAGGCAGATAGGCAAGAAGCGCTTACTGCTCCGGTTCATTCCGACCTGCCTATGTTCTGACTGGCCTGCTGTTCCCTTTTTTTCAAGGACAGCACTGATTTCTGGCTCCTATGGCCAGCAACCAGTTTCCACAAACCTTTAGAAACAAAATTAAAAAACCTCTACCTCTTTGTTTATTTTTAAGTTGGTCGGAAAGTTCTAAAGTTATTTGTGCATAAYATATGGACAGCATGATTATGTACACCTTTTTCTTTTTTTTGAAGATGGAAAAATAAAGATGTAGGGATACCTTACAAAACACAGTTTCCTCTTCAAGACTTAAAATTAGATTTGCTTTAAAGTTATGGGATTTTTAGAAYAGCAAATGTTAAGGCCTTTATTTGTCTTAAAAATGTGTATTCTCAAACTTTTCTGCGGTTCCAAATGCTCGAAACTTTAGTCATGATATTTGGCAGTACTGAAGGGTTAAAGCCCAATGATTATTTTTTCCTGGTTTTCTTAATCTTACTCAACTGCTGCTGCTGCTGAAGAGTAGCCTCAAATTTATTTCATTCTTTTATATTTACACCTTTACAGCATTGATCAGCAATAAATTCCCTTAAATAATTGTATCAGTATTGTATTTCTTTGAATTAACAACACTGGGTTTCATTGTTTGCTTTCCCAATGTTCCACCAGTCCAGTGTTCCCTACAACAGTTCTCTACCGTTATGTGTTTAAGGAACATTCTGTTCATTATGTCCATCTGTGAAATAAAAAAGGAGTCCTAGGAATAAACTGATACACATACTTAATTTTAGCATAAGTAACTCTCTTGAAGCATGAGACATTTAGCCTTAAATGTTTATATACCCTGTATAACAGTAATCTGAAATAGTTTATCTACAAAATTAAGCTAAAAGATTTTAAGAATGTTTTTGTTTTGCTTTAGTCTTTGGTTCTCACAAGTGATGTTGAAAGTTTCCAATAATATATATGTGCTATGCCGTAACTGTTAAATTATTGTGTTACCTTTCACATTCCAGAATGAAGAAACATTTGTATTAGCAATGATTTTTGGCACAGTAACTGTCCAAATCTTGCTAATTTCCTGTGTTTCATACCAGTAATAACCCTTTGAGTTCTGGTCAGCTAACCTCAGCTACTTGCTTCATACAGAAAAAACACTGTTAGTTTAGGAACCAAAGTGTTACAAAAATAAACCTGTTAAACTGAGTTTACTGCATATCAGTTTCAGCAAGTCATTGGCTTGATAAATGTAATCATTTTGAATGGACAGATGATAAAGAAATTAATTTCTAGAGAAAGTAAGAATTTATGTGTAAATCATCATCAACATATTAGCATGTTAATGGAATAAAATGGATCACCCCTAATTTAAATTTTTCATTAGAAGATGAACCTGAAAAATTTTTAATAATGAAGAAGCCCTAAAGACTGATAGTTTCTGCTTTAATGTAACATTTTCTCATTCATGTGTTGTGCCCTTTTGCCATGAAAACTCATGGGAAAGCAGAAAGAAAGAGGAAGAAATGCTCTGCAGGTTTTCCATGTGTAATTACAATCAAATTCTTCCATTGTTAGTGCAAAAGAAAAGTGGGAGAGCAAATCCACAAGACCTTTAGATTCCYTAAGAGTAACATAGAATAAGACAATTTTCACTCCTCTTTTTGCAATAGCTCTATAGTCCTGGTTATAAAAAATGGGAAATACTGTTCTCTCCAGGCCCAGATTATAAAATACATTGCATAAATCCAAGAACATCTGTCTTTTTCCATCCTGGCAAAATTAGTTGTGCTGAAACCACATTCTTGTTTGCAGATGAAATGGAGAGAACATCAGCCTTCTCTAAAATGACATTAAGCCAATGCTTTTAAAAAATAGCATCAGTTGTGTAAATGACAAGATAAGAGGACTGCCGGTCACCATTCCACCCAGCTGAGGTTTATCTCTGCTCCTGTTGTCGCGCCACTGAAGCTGGCCCAATGAACTCCATAGGTTCCAGTGAGATAGACAGCCAGATTGTAACCAAATTCTTTACTGAATGTCATGATAGTTCTGCGTATTGAACATCTTTTTTGCACGTGTGACGTCTGTTCTAGATTTACCTTATTTTGTGCTCTAAAGTTTAGTTTCTTTCTGAATTTTGAACCATCAACAGGGTTTTCTGTCACGTTCCATGGAAATGAGGTGCAATGAAGGCTCAGAAGAAATTGTAGCACTAGGTCTTCTGTTTATCATTTCTTATTCTTAACATAGCGGAACACATTGTGTTCTGAAAGAATTTTAGTGATTATTTACCTATAAATAAGTATGCTTGGTCATTCTAAGTTCACATACAGTGAAGTGCTGTATGTTTTAATTGGCTCCTCTTAGTTCCCAGAAACATAGAAGCAGCAATGTTATGATTACAGCATTTCAAGGATCCCTTGTATATGGTTTTTTTTTTTTTTTTAAGTCTAATCCCTTTTAAGAAATTACAAAATTATAAAAACATTTTGACTGGAAGGGACTGTTAGAGGTTGTCTACTCCAGCCTCCTGTTGAAAGCAGGGTCATGTAAGTTCGATTGGGTTGCTCAGGACCTTGTCCAGTCAAGTTTTGAAAACCTCCAAGAGTGGAGATTCCATAGCCTCTCCAAGCAACTTGTTCCAGTGCTTAATCAGTTTCATTACCTTTTCTTCATGTCAGATCGAAATTTCCCATACTGCTGCTTGCAGTCACTGTGTTCTGACCTTTCACTGTGTACCTCTGAGAAAAGTCTAGCTCCAACTTCTATATATCCCACCTTTTAGGTAGTGGAAGACTGCATCTACATTGCTCCTTAACCTTCTCTTTACCAGGCTGAACAAAGCCAGTTCCATCAGCAAAGGCTCATACAAAATGGGCTCCAACTCTGTAACTGTGTTAGTGGCCTCTTTTGGTCTCTCTGGTTCATTGATCTCTCTTGTATTGATCATCTCAAGAGTGGACACAATATCCAGATGCAGATCCAGATGCAGTTTCACATGTGCCAAGCAGAGGGGAATAATTACTTCTCTTGACTTGCTGATTATACTTTTACTTACACAGTCCAGCATGCAGTTAGCCTTCATCACTTGCAAGGGCTCACTGCTGACTCCTGTCATCCATCAGGATTCGCAAGTCCTTCTCTGCAGAGCTGCTCTCTAGGAACAGGCTAAGGACTGACTGACTGACTTTGCCTCTAATTGAGGCCTTGTTCTAAAGTACCTTCTCAGTTCCTTCTGTACACTATTGCCTGTTACTGAAATCTCAGTTTTGTACTAATGGTAGTCAACTACTTGAAAAAGGCTGTTTGAAAAAGATATCACTTGAATGTTACTTAGGGCCAAATAATCAGTAAGCATGTAATGTCATTGGTGGCAGCGTACCTAAATCGGCTCATGCCATATGATCATTTGGTCACTTTTGTTCTCTGTTCAGCTGATGACTTTGGGATTACTTTATGGTCTCAGTACTTGCACATTTTCTTGGAACAGTTTTCTCATTTGAAGTTGCTGATTAATCGAAGAAAGCTCTTAAAGAGTTATTTCTTTTCCCAAGCGTGGTCAAAGAGGCTATTTCTGATTTGGTGCATGTGTGGGGGTGTTGGCTTTTTTCGTATAATATGAAAGCTCTGGTAATAATAGTTAAAGAAAAACAAATGTTACTTGTATGCTATTAGCTTTCACAAATGAAAACTTACTCTTTTACTAACAGACGGAGTCCAGAGTCTACGCATTAAGTATTTAAAAAGTAGTTTGAAATTTGAACAACAAATGGATCAAGTGGATCACTTAAGAAAACACAGAGAAGAACTGAGGATTTAAAGAATCATTTTCTTTACTGGGATAAATAGATTTGCAGTCTGATACACATCTAGCATATCTTCAATCCAACCTTAGTTAATTAACGAAAGTACCTACCCATTAGGAATTGTCTGTCCTGTGTAAGTCTCAGTGTGTTTTAGCATGATATCGGTATCCCCATTTGCATGGAATAATTCCAGGGCAATGATGTGAAGTGACCTTCCCAAGGTTGTCCAGCAGGCCACTGGCAGAACAGATCTGGACAGTTCCTGATACAGTGCAGAGTTTGAGTTTCTGCAGTACAAATAAATGATTGCTCTGAATTGTGTAGTAGTGAGCGACATTGTAATTTAACTGATGCTAACTAGATAAAATTGTCAAGTGTTAATTGCATTCACTCTTGATCTATTTATAAATGTATGTAATAAGTGACATATAAATGGATGTATTAGAAGCAATTAATCTCTAATGTAAGAGTTCTCAATAAGATACTGTAAAAAAAAAAATTTCATTTAAAATAAAAGTGAKCAGAATACTTCAAGGAACAGGAAAGTGTATGAAATCCTCTGTCCATGTCTTTAAAGTGTTTTTAAAAAAAAATCCCACATTTTTCCATTTACTCCTGAAATGCAGACCCAGTTCTCTATCTAGAAGTTCAGTCTTCAGCAAAAATCCTTTGCTGATTTTGGACTGAGTTTATTTATATTTGTTTTATACATGTTTATCCTTGGGTGAACCCATCAATGATGAGAATTCCAGACTCTGTGGAGTGAAACACTGAGGAAGCATTCTGTAACTGGAGAAAGCAAACCAGGAAGAGAAGGTGCTATTTACATGCAATTTTAAAGGCCTCCAGGACACAGGAGTTCAAAGCCTTCATGATCTTTAATATATTTATTATCTTTAGTGTTATTCCCTCCATTCTGTGATGCATGAAGATTTGTCTAACTCCCACTGAAATGAGTACATTGAATTATTTGGGAAACTTTAGCAATGTGAGAGAAGAGTTTATGCATTTATGCTGGCCAGCATGAAACCCTTCCACTAAAATAATTTTTGTAAAATTCATTGTATTTTATGCAATTAACAGAATTGTTGTTGTGGTATATACTTCAGAGTCAAAGATTTGACTTAAAGATTTGATTTTGAGAGTGAATCAACTTTATTTTTATCTGTAAATGACTGTATACTTATGGGTGCCAAGAATGTTTTATTGCACAATTCCTACACCACTCAGCATGTAAGCCATTCAGTTGCTACGTTTAGCAAAGTTGAAATCACTTTAGGAAAAAAAGTGGGGTATTAAATTTTGACTTAGCATGTAAGGAGATTAAACATTTGAAATCATGCAAATTATTTATTAATAACTTCATATGCATACTGTATGTTTTCATTTTTTAACTATTCTGAAAAGTCGATAGCCATCTTTTGGTTTAAATTTTGAGCAGCAACTCTGCTTTTGCAGCTTGCAGGAATATGCAGTGAAAACAATTCAATCATTCTGCTTTCAGGTCTTCATTGTAGACAAACTGCATCTCCAATGACCATTACACAGAGAACGATTGAGACGTGGGTTGTTGTTGCTTTTTCAGTGCCACTTGTGTAATTAAGACCTTTAAAAAAAATTGTTTAAGAAGAGGGATAGCAACACTGCAATAAGGAAGAAAGCACCTAATTTGGGTATTACTTTGAAGATTAAGTTGTTAGAGACAGAAGAGTCTAACCGAGTTTCTGAATTTTCTTCCCAAACCATTTTTTCAGTCCTTAGAACAGCGTTAAGATGAGTCTAGAGCCGTTTGGTGATACTCAAGTGTTGTTTAGGTTTTGTATATTTGGTTTTCTTTGAGTTTTCCGTTTGCTGTTGCAATGGCCAAATTCCTGCTCCCTGACCATATCCCAGCACAGGTGTCTACAGACTTGGCATTTGTTGCTGCTGTTGCTACYGGGGAAGAGGGGGAGGAGTGGAAGGGGGGGCAGCAGTTCTTAGTGCCGGCAGAAGCAGCTACTTTTTCAGGAGGGGAGAAGACAATTGCCATCAGGGGTGGGGGATGCCCAAACCTAGATGTGTTTTCTGTGGTTTCTAACAATGAACTGTGCCAGCCATGAGCAACTTCAAAGTTACTGTCAGTAACCACCGCAGATTGCAAAGATTGGTGGAATGATAGATAATTACAAAGTACAGAATAGTTATGCAGGGCTATTGGGTTCTCTAATAAACATGTATCTAAACATAGGTTATAAAGGCCACATGTGGAGAATGAAGGATTGTATTCAGAGAAGCACTAAGGAGAAAAAAAGATTGAGAACTGCTTGTATTACATGGTTTAAGTACCTTCTGGTCTTACAGACTGTGAATAAATGGAAATTCATTAGCAAACATTCTCATCTGTGGCACTCTGCTTTGCCACAGGCTTACTGAAGTCTTCAGGGTTTTAATACACATTTCCAGGAACTCTGAAGAGTAAGGGTCAGCAGTGGTCTTACATTGAAAAAGTCAGCAATTGCAGTCTGGAGAGCAGAGAGTGGAAAACAAGTTTGATCCAAAAAAGGGTCTATCGTTACTTATTGTTGTTGGTTTTCAGTTGTTGCAGACTTAACTGAGAATGCCCAAAGTACTTCCTGGTCCAGTGTGTTTCCACATGCATCTGATCTTGGTAATCAAGATAATGGCTAATGAGAATAACAAAATACTTTGAGATGTACTTCCAAATAGTTGGAGCATTGTGCTTCCAAATAGTTGGAGCAAAAATTGCTAGGGGAGCAATTTTTTTTGTTTTCTTTTTACAGCTGAAGGAATATTTCATATGAAAACTTATTTATAGAGCTGAAAAACCTTTCAATATCTAGCAAGATGTTTTGCTGCTTTTTTTAAGCTCATACCTGATACATATTTTGGCAGGCAGTTTGAAATTGAAAACCAAGTGTTGAGAGAGAGCTGAGAATTAAGAAAGGGGACTTAGAGCTCCAAAGTATAAATATACGTTCATTATGCTGTTGTCAGTTGGTTTTTATAATTTTGTGGTTCCCATTCATTTCTTAATGGCTTAATTTCAGGAGCCTCAGAAAGCTCATTTTCTCTATTGATTCTGCGTGGCTGCAGCATCAAAAAGACTAATTAGGGGCCAAATGATACAACTGAAAATTTCCTCCTGGGTTTAATAAGAAAGCCTGCCAAGAATGGACTTAAAGTGGTGGACTGTGTTTCCAGAGATCTTGGGTTTGTTTCCAATTTCGGCTCCAAGCAAGCGGGTCGCTTTCTCTCTGTGGCCCGGTTTTGTATCTGTAAAATGAGTATAGTAATATTTGTGCCTTCCTATCTGTTGCCTGTCTGCCCATTTAGACAGTAAAAGGCCAAACATAGCTGTCATCTATGATCTCTGGGCAATGATGGAATAAAATAACGGTTGTGTGAATGGTCAGTTATACTGGACCATGAGTACATGGCTTTTGCAAGGGAAAAATTATGGGGTCTCAGTATCCAACGTAGAGATTGTAATATTACTTCTCATAATATTAATAATTAATAACTTAATATTACTTCTCTTCTACTCATCCGTGTGCCCCTTGTGGGTTGCAGTGTGGGCCTGATGCATGAGAGATGTGCCAGGACTTTCATTGCCTGGCCTTCATGTGACTTATGCAAAGAGCAAGAGAAACAGTCTTCATCTCACTTTCCTACTGTTAGGTCTGGTCAGGTGTTAACACTACTCAATCCAAAATAACCATTTGCTGGATTCAACTGGCCCATGGAATTACTCTAGTATAACACAGAAAGAAAGCCCAGTGAAAGTGAAAGCTGTAAAAAGACTATAATTGTTCTTTTTGAGATCTGTATCATCAGAGGTGACTGCTTATCCTTGATTCCTTCTGAAACTGAGTTTAGAATTGTCATAATACATAGTGTTATGTAGACATACAAGACTAACAAATTAAATGTCAAACCTGTATATGCATTAGTACAGCACTGTGTCTTCAAACTGTGAAAAGAGGTGTGAACAAGGTACAGGAAACTAATCTTTATATTCAAACAAGTTATGGAGTGTTATCTTTTCTGTTGTTACTATTTGACACATTTTTCCACAGTATSGTGATAAAAATGTAACTTGAAATAGCTTACTGCTTGGGAAAGAAASAGTAAGTGACATTGCATTTATTGCAGAGCTGCTGATACGCAGTGATGTGTTTGTTGCATTAGAATACATCATTAAATTGTCGTTTTATGTTAGAATTTTATTATGCCAAAAATATACCCTGGTCAGAGAGAARGGTGGATGTTTCAAATCTGGCTTTGTAATCTTGTTTTCGTTAACTGGTACTCATGAGTATTCTCCCCCTGAAGTCAATGGTATGAATAGAATCCAGTTCTAATGAAATTATTTGTAACTTCTTTTGACTCAGCTCATAATTATTATATTTTGTTATTTGATTCTCCAGTGGCTTTCAAAYAAAAAATTCTATTTAAGAACAGAAATAAAATTTTCCTTGCTTTTATGCAGGAGTCAATTCTAAAAAAATGAAAAAGTTCTTGGTACCTATTCTTAAAAGCCTCATACAGCTAGGACTATTCATATGATATTATCAGAGTTGTTTATCTAGTTCAGATTTTTAAATATAGATGGGACTGTGCATTAGAAGTATCTTTTGATGAAGGAGAACAGTCTACTATTTTAACTAGTCACATCTCCCCATAAGCCTAAAAGAATCATTCACAAACTGAGTTATTTCCAAAAATACATAATTGATAGGTAGATCAGTAAGTTTTTATTAAAGGCTAGAATTAAAGCACAATAACATTTTACATAATATATACAGGAAATATATGATATTTATAATATTTTACTTTGCTATTCAACAGCAATAAAACAACTTTAATCAACAAAAATATGTTCAGGAGGATTGCAAAAATGGCAAATTATGAAGCACAGGTTTCCTTTTTGGGAAATTGCTGCTTTGTATTTTATATGAAATTCACTAAGGAATAAGATGAAGACATTTTCTGAGGCATAAGAATTGCTCTGCCCTCTCCCCCCATCCTGCTCACATCACTGCAGATTTTACACCAATTTCTGATCTTTTATGGCATTGATCAGAAAACATCCACTGCTTTTTCAGACTCTTACTATTCATACTCATTTGTGCAAAGAGTTGTTTTAAGGTGTTTCCAAAACTCAGGTCCAAGCTTTCCTTTAAAAAAAAAAAAATTCCATAATATTAAATAATCATTTGTATACTCATTTCACTGTGAAGCAATGTGTGGTTTGTTCATCCTGTTTAATGTGGAATACTTCTTGCTGCTTAAAGCTTAAATTGGGGAAAAAAAACAGGAACATGCTAACAAATCTTTGTTTTCTTATGGGATAGGGTCAGTGATGTTAGCTCTGTCCTGGACAAGAGCATTTCTTTGTTAATCTTTGCTGTAGAAAAATTATGAGAGGTTTGGTCAACTCTTGGTCTCACAGACAGAGCAGTGCCTATTGTTTGGGCTACTAACTTCTGGCAATTGGAGTAGTTTATTTTTAAATGGAGTTAAGCAGTGCAGTAAACTAGGCTACATTCTTGCAGCCAGTATAGAGATTTTGGAGATGGATTGTTTTTCGCTAGTGTATATTACATCAAGGGTCCAGAATTCCAAATTCTAATCAAAAGTAAAGGATTTAAAATAAAAAAGAAAAGGAAAAAGAAAAGCCTATGTGCATAGGAAAAGGGGCATCAAGATAGTCCCCTCACAATTACGGTGTGACATACATCTCTGCCTGTTCCATGCTCTGTAAATTCCTCAGTAAAATGAGACTGACATACTTTATCGCATTAGCACTAATCATGCAGGTCTAAAACTCCTTGAGAATTATTTCAGAACTTTATTTTTGTGTTTATTTATCTGAAAAAGCTGATTTATTGACATGGAAGCTTTTTTGAAATGTTCCAGTTTCAATGTTTTGGTCATTAGCCACAAGCAAACTAAACTAGGTATTGAGTCAAAAGGATGCAAATCCATCGTAAGTTTTACAATTAATACGGGTTGACAATGTAACATTTTTCTCACTAAAAATTTGTTTATTTGTTTGCTTACCTGTAATTACAGTATAAATTCTTTGAGTTGCTGACCATGCCGTTCCAGAACTGCAAGCTTAACATGGAATTACAATAATTTTTCTTTATTTTTGCCTTTATTAATAAAGAGAATAATGTCATGTTCTGGTTTATAGTATTATTTGATAGTGGACTTTATTATCAGATAATAACTATGTAGTATCAGAAATATTTAAAGAAATGTTCAAAAATTTCTCATCCTGAGAAACCTGGGAGGCCAGGCATAGTTAGGATAACTCCACTGGCTGAAAATTTGGTTACTTTCAGTAGGTGGAAAAGAAAATAGTTTTAAATACATAAAGTGTGGAACAGAAATATATTGAATATTTCAGAAAAGGAATCTAAATTGCTCCTCCAGAAAAGATATCAGTCTTTGAAGTAATGAGGTTGATTTCATATCCATTGAAATTAATTAATAGAAGTTCTTCTGTTGACTTTAGAAGGATTTAGTGTTAGTCTTGGAATACCTAACACAGTTTGTATAAAGAAATATCTATTTCCCCGTGGCAGTATAGGATTTATTTATGAATATCTCAGTAAAGATTTCAGCAATAGCTTTTTAAATTGTGCACATTAAGTTGATGATGCAGTGATTTTCAGAATGAGAGTGACTGTCAATAACAAGCAATAAGGATATTTTTCAGGCTTGCAGGTGGGAGAAATCTCTTGGATCGTTTATATCACTATGATAAGCAACATGAGGATAATCCATTGCAATTTGTTTAAGTATGTAAATCATTGAACCAGCTGGACTGAGTCAGATGACTCTCCTACCAGTAGTAGTGCATTATTTCCCCCCCCCCGTTAGTACAGTCAAAACATATTTTGCTTTGACATCCACACTGTGTCAGACATCAAATTCTCAGAAACGCTGGATATTCAGACTGGCTTAAAATGAACGCAGCTGGCTGTCTTATTCAGAACATATTCTTCTTTTCATATTTATTGTTTGTTGCTATTAATAGTGTATTACTACACTGAGGAATTCAGATATTTTGAATACATAATGACAAATCTCACACCATTTTAAAAATAAAGCTGTTTTATATTCTGGAAAATAAAAATGGCTAAATTTCAGACATTTAGTTGTCCATCTTATTAGTCCTCAGTAAATCTAGTTTCTAGGATAGCATGTGTGCTCAGAGGTTTTTTTTTACATGAAATTACACTACAATTGATATTATCCCTATCTTACATGTAGAAAAAAATGTAAATTTTACCATAGAAGCAGTATGCTAAATGTTCTTTTATTGTATGATTTTTCAACTGACTTGTTCTTACGGCTCCAAATGACTTCTATGGGAATTGCATGCTCATTTCTGAAGTTAAAACCAGCTCTTGTTAATTCCATGCAATTGTGTCATGGAAGTCTCTGATTTCCACTTCCTGACATTTTACCATATAAGATTGTAAGCTTTGGTTGTGCATTTCTGCTTTGATAGTAACATTGCGGTCATAAGCAAACACGATGGAGCATGCTTTCCGGGCCGCCAGGTGGCGTTGTTATGTAGGTTTTAACGATAGAGTAGGCAGCAAGAATTGAYTTGGATCAAATGTTGAGAATTGATTACAAATTTTGTGCAGGTTAGTGGTCTTATTAACGAAAAGTCTAAAGTAATAACATTTACATAAGCAAGTTTGTTTTGGTGCTCTCCATTACTGATAGCTTCCCTTCTTTTGTTGAGGGACATCTTTCTTTTGCTAGATAATCCACTTCTTAAGTGGATTTTTAAATTCTTAAATGACATGATCTCAAGCAGGTGTGTGAGTCATTTACACGTTAGTGTAATCAATTTCCATATATTATGACCCTACAGAGGCATTTTAAAATACATGTTAAAGCCTCCTAAATAGAAAATAAGGAATACCTTATAAAATCTACATGTGGGAAGTACTGTGTGATAGTCTTGTGTCTAGTTTTAGTCTTGTGTCCTCCTTAAAAACGTTTCAGGCAGCATGTACGTGGTGCCCTTCGCTTTCCTGGTGCAGCTCTCTCCAACAGGGTTAGATCTTGCCAGGGTGGCAGTTGAATGTGAGGGTACATGAAAGCCCCTTAGTGAACAGTGTATGAAAACCACAGAATGTGTAAGTCACAGCACAGGAATACAGAAGGCTTATGTGGTCTATGAAGTGAAAACAGGTATGTTATTAGGAGAACACTGAAAAACATAGAGTAGGAAGAAAGGTTTTTCATTGCCAGTGTTGAAAAATGGGAGGAAAGCAGCGAATCTGTGACAGGAACTTTCAGTGTAGAATGCCCAGTTAGACAGCAGGAAGATGAGGCGTGAGGAATCAGGATTTAGGGAAGCTGTTCAGTTTATGCAGAGATCTGGGTTTTGAGTCTCTCGGTTGACAATATGAAGAAACAATGATGCTTTTTGATTGCGGTGACTACTAGAAGAGATGGAGACAGAGCAAGACTCCTTTGTGCCTTTTTTCTGATATTTCTGAGGTTGAAATTCAGATAGGTACAAATGTCTAGCAGAAGGCTATATGGGACCGATTATTTAAGTCAAAATGTGCCCTCTATTAGAGAATATATACCACTCATAAAGTTTATGCTGTGTCTCAGTTCAAACATTGATTTCATTGTGTGTAAATTACATGATATAAGTAATTGATAGATTTATTGATTTCTTTAGAAATCTTTCTAGAATTTAAAATCTTAGAATATCATTTAGCTATGTGTGATTATTAACATATAATAATCAGGAACATACATGGAACTCTGTAGAGAATCATTTACATTTGTGTCTATCATAGTGTGACACTGAAAACAGTTGGAATTCTTGTTGTATCACTTTATTCCTCATACTTTTCCAGGACTTGCCTCCCATACATTTTTGCCAGCTAAAATACAGAGTTGTTACAAAGTTGTATTTTCAAGTTCTGTATCACTTAAGAGGTTTTTCTTTTATTTTCTTTGGATTTGTCAACTTTGATCCATACTGACGAGGCTAAGGAAACTGAGAGAACTATTGCTGCAGGTGCGTTTATATATTCAGTCGCTCTTGGCTGCTGCCTGTTTGTGCTCCCAGCTGGCAAGCAGTAGCGCGTTTTCAAGGACACTGATGGCTTGCTACTGAGTTCTTCCCACGGACATAGGGCAGCAGTTGAAGACTGCTTTGTTTCAGAGCACTAGAGGTAATTGCTTGGTGTCAGGCAGAGCTTAACATGTTTGAACTCCCTAAAGGGATGAGATGAACAGCCAAAATTACAAAACTCAATGAGCAAACAGGGCCTGGCCCTAAGACTACCTTTCAAAGGAGCTGTGTGACCTATCAGCAAGTRCTAGGATGTAGCAGGAAAATTCCTATATTATACAATGTGACAAAACTAGGAAGGCACTTTGGCATCCACCCAGAGGGCACATGTATATTACAAAAAGCATATGGCACATGCTGTGAAACTATGGAAAAAAGCCAGCTGGCTGCCTTTCTGGATGCCTGGCAGCCAGGTGTTCAGAAATGTGGGCCCTCCTCTGATAAATAATGTATTCTCTGTGTGTGAAAAGCACTGCACACATCAAACATTTCATCTATGCTCGTGTCTGTATTGCATGCACATAGGGTCTGTGTGGACTCACACAGTGCACATAAAGGTGGTGTAAAGTACTCTGCACTTGGGTATTTTATCTGCTGAGCACCGTGGAGGCTGCTACTAAGTACTGTATACAAAGAATCCGGACTTTGTGAAATGGCCGCATTTGTTCATTATATAAATCCACCAGAGCGAGAAGACTAATATTTCTAGGGGGAAATTGGGCCTAAAGAAAGTAAGCAAGAGGGAATGTCATTTAAAATTAAGGGGGGGGGGGTTATTTAACAGGAAGTATTAGAATGCTCTAGGAAAGCACTTCCAGGCCAACTTGCACAAGCCCCTGCCACCAGCTGCTGCTTCTGCCATGCATGCCCAGTCTTCTCTAGGTAGATTTCTTACAGCTAGGATTGCCAAAGGTGTAACAACAGGAATATTCCCAGCACTGACATCACTTAGAACATTCCCTTTCTAAGCAGGTATTTTATTCAGATGATAGAAATCTCCTGGCCTGAAAAAAAAAAAAAAAGAAAAAGAAAAGAAAAAGTTCTGGGTAATAAGCTGTGAATATTTCATTAGTGATGAAGCTTTTGTCCTGAGAGAGGACTTTTTAAAGAAAAATGGGGGAAAATTAGAATCCAAACATGAAAAAAAAGTAATGCTATTAAGAAGCTGAACTACGGGCCTTAAGCATGTAGAATATCACTTTTCCAAACCCGTCCCACCACAAAAAAGGGAGAAATTTTCTCCAAAAACTGCATATGAGACACAAGAGTGGAGAAGCAACTGCTAGAACTTGGTTGGAATGATAGCTCAATTATTGTTATTTTTTTAATTGCTATCCTCACAAAAAATTGAAGCAAAGATAAAAGGAATGAAGCTCAATTTAAGTCTTAAAACAGCTTAGTTTCACCTTCTGCCACTAAATTGCACTGGAGAATTGTTTGAGCTGGGTACTTTATCCAGTTTCAGATTTTTGTGGATTCTCTGATTTTGGACAGTGGCCTAGATGTAAGAGAAAATTCTGATGAATGTTGTATAGGCACTAATGTATTTCTGATTAGGGTCAATTGAGTCTGTATCAAGGCTTCCCAGAGAAATTGAAGGACTGATTGGATTATCTACCATTGAGTCTCACTATTCCCCGTTTTAATCAAATTTCTCCAGTAAGCTCTTTCTCCTTGAATCAGTATGTCAAGTAATTAGCCTGCTTCATGTCCTTCATTCATGAATATTCCCACAGAGTAAAATAAACTTATTTTGTTTAGATGCAAATAGGTCACTGGATTTCATTATGTAACAAGTGTTGCCTTAGGTTCTCTGTAGTCTTTGCAACTGACCATAACAATATTCCAAGTTTTTAATATTCCTGTCTAGTGTTTCTTTTTATTATTATATTCTTTTTTGTTTGTCTGAAGTGGAAGAGATTATCTGTACTCTAATATAAGCCTTCAGAATATCCCCACTCTACAAAGGTTATGGGACTGAGCTCTTATTTTTTCATAGAATAACTTTTGAACAAAAGGCTTTACTGTGTTGTTAATCAGATTCTCTTTCTTTCATTGCACTGCTGTTAAGCTGAAACGGATAACATTACCTCCAGTAGTCAGAGAGAAGAAGGCAACTTGAGATATAGCCAAAAATATCACAATTAACAATTTCCTTAGCCAAGGAAATTATTTTCTTGTAGCAGTGGGAACAGCAGCTCCCACAGATAAACTAGTCCCAAACCTTTGGCAAAATTGAAATTCCCAAAGCACTAAGAGTTACAGAAATATTTCCAACAGCAGTGTGATTCAAGATTCCTGTAAGGATAGCAGCTCTGTTTAAATGTGGCTGCCTGAAAAAAGCACTTCTTGCTTTTGATCTCCCAGTAAATTTGGTGATATTACATATATAGGTCCATCTGTAAAAATAACTTAATTGGGTTAGAGTCAATGTAACAGCATTCTTTTTTCTTGTTCTGTTATAATTTTCTGACCCTAATTTCCTGCTTCCCAGTTTGGTTTGAATTTGGGCTGGTTCATGAGAAAAGTCTTCCCCAGAAGGCATAAATTCTGTGTGGGGGAGAATTCTTTGTAGATATTTATTTTGTGAATTGAAATAATAAACCATTTTAATACTGCCATGGATTTGAAAGCTATTTTGGCCAATGGAACCAAGAGTATGAAACTTTATTTCATTATTATTCATTTTTCAGTTAATCCCTCTGTGCAATTTGAGATAATCTACTTGCTCTCTTTTTTCCTTTGGCAAAAGTGCACATACTTTCTTATCCACCAAATTCATGTGCACACTACGGGCCTGTGTTAGAGCTGTCATAGCAAAGGAAGTTATAGTTTAATTGAAGTCCTGAAAGAGTGTTTTTGACCAACACAACAAAAATGTTTTTCATAGAGCATTTCATAAAAGTATTTAGAAATTGTAACTTCATTTTATTCTCAGTCTTGAATCGTTGATATGAAGTATATTAGGATCTTAATATGAAAGAGACAGTAGTACCGAGTTCTACATGGCTTTTCTTTGGTTTTATCTGTGCAGGATATCACTGATGGTATTGACTGTAGATACTAATATTCTCTAACATTTTACTGTGAAGTTTTGAATTTCCTTTTAATTTTTCTTTTCTTTTCTTACCATGTCAAAGAGAGAAATGTCTCRAGCACATTCTTTCCAAATCCAAAATTTTAGCTTCATTTTAATTTATGATAAACTTTCTGAAATCCTTTGCAACTTCTTTTAAAAACTTTTTCAGTTTGCAGCCTTTGTTAAGATTATCAGTAAACTTGTTTAAATAATTTAATCATCTCTCTTAAATTGCTTTTGAATGGTGATTTGACTCAGTACACAAAATTATAGTAATTGTGTTGGACATCATCTAATATATGTTCACATATTTTTGACACTCCCAGTTAAATAAGCTGTGTTTTCTGATTCAGCAGATATTATTAAAAAAAAGTCTGAGATGGCCCCCATATAATACTAAGAAACCCCAAATTTACCTCTGAAAATTGCAAGTATAATATTTCTTCTGTACAATATCCTTACTTTAAGAGAGGTAACTAAAGAATGTAATTAATGTAAGTGCCAAAATTGTATTTAGACTGAGAAAGTTATGTTGAAAACTCAGTGTAGCAGTAATTCCTTCTGTTATTCAAAACTTCTATCTGTGGGAGCAACAAAGAAGAGGGAGGAAAAATACCAGACTGCACTCCTAATTCTAGGCTGCACCAGAGGCCAAAATGTTTCCTTTCTTTAATTTTGGGGGATGATAACTTTTAAAATGGTGTCTTAAGGGCTACCTTAGCAGTGTGTTGTATCCCAACATATTTCCACTTCTTAGTCATGCTGTGTAAAACAAGGCTTCTAAAAAAGAAGCATTACGGTCAAGGGACAGAAGTAGGCTCCTTGGTTTAGATTCTGACTGCAGCGGGTTTTTAAAGCTCCCTTCAGAGGTGCTGCTGGGGACTCACAGGCACTGCCTTATCTGTGATGTTACTGTTGTAGTAACATTGACTTCAAGGGAAGGACTTTTCAAAGCTTACAGCTATCCTATACTGAAGGTTAAAGGAACTTGTGCTCCCAAGTCCCATAGATACCTTTGAAAAATCACACCATATGTAGGTACATAACTCCACAGGTAGGTATTTGCAGGGACTGACATTTGGACTAAAGGGACCTGTTTAGTGCAGAAGAAGAAAAAAAATGCAGATGGTTTCTGGAATTAAATTAAAAGTACTGACTTAGATCTGCAAAGATCCTGCAAAGGTATCTCCAAGAGAAAATTTTTCTGGATCTGGACCAAAATTGCAGGCCGCAATAACCAAAATTGTCGCTAAACTATGAGTTTCCTATAAGAGAATAGCTTTCAGGTTCTGAGCTGAAGCCCACTGAAATAAAAGGAACTTTGGCTTCAGGAGAGTTTAATGCTTGGGGTAGTTTTTCAGAGCCTTCCTTTCGTTGAATAGTACAATGAGATYCAATGAAGTCTTTAAGCTCAGTCATTTAGTGCCGCTAGGGCTATAGCAGTTATTAACAGTGAAAACCTTCCTGATAAATTAAACTAAATAAACTGATATAATATCCTGAATGCTCAACAGAAGGTAGGGATGAATTTAGTCTTGTGGAGGGAATTTTCAAAAACATCCAGTGCTAGCTTTGGTCTGTTCCTGCAAAACTAGTCTTAGCCAGTAAATACATTTCAATACAAAATACTGGAAAAATTATTTCATTTTGCATTCATCCACCTAAAGCTAGCTCTTTTCCTGCTCTCATGCTTGTTAGTGATTCTCAGTAGTCTACATCTGAAATCATATGATAAAGTATGAAAGAGCAAGACCTTGCATTTTACATATTCTACAAAATCATCAGTCACTGGAAAAATAACAAAACACTTTTCAACAGACTTGTTCTATTGTTGTATAAATCAGTACTTTTTCATCATTCCACTAAATTACATCTCGTCCTCCATATGTGTTCTTGCTTATTGTTTTTTTAATAAATGTATTTCTCAGTTCTCAGTTATGGCTAGTCTTATGGTTTTAGGAGGGGCAAATATTGTTACAAATGCACATGGTTTTGGTTCATTTCCAAAATAAAAATGATTAACTACGTGCTGGCAGTTACATCTACCATTTTATATATATTTAAATCTATTTTATGGTGAGAATTGTTCCTTCTAGATAGAAGGGTGAGAAGTGCATCCATAGCATGTAACCCARTCAGCCTTTTAGAGTTCACAGTGACAATCAAGTCATGGAAAGAACATTTTTATGAGAACAAAGCTGTTGAGGAATTCTCCCGATTCCTGTTAGAATGATGGCTTGGAATTGATGGGTGCCAATACCTGTGACAWGTCTACAAAATTTAATAAAGTCTTACTGATTTGCTTACTGTATAGCATTTTGTAGATTTTCCAGAAAACCGCTTTTTACAGACCACATAGTTGGATCGTGCAGGGCAGTCGTCTGACACATCTGTGCTGACGGCATGCTAATCACAAGACAGAATAGTGTTTACAGGAGTTAATATTCCTTAGAGGCTGTTATTTGCCAAACCAGTGATGTGTCCGCTCTACCCCCTGACAAGCATTGGTCAATAGCATGACAGCTCTGAATAAATGGCCTACTGACCCTGCCATGGTCTTCTTCAGGGCACCCCATTGAAGCCTCCAGCCCTCACCTTCTTGATACAGAGTTCTGCAGTGCGCTCTCATTCCAATCTGAGGCCTTAGGCTGTAAACCTCAGGGGCTCGTTGTGATTTCCTCAGCAGGTCAGGGCAACACCTGCAGTTCCATTCTCTGCAGCATTATAGCACACATCTTGTTTCTGAAAAGCAATATGGTATTTAAAACACAACACTTCAGAGAAAGCAATTTCTAAAAGAACAATCAGTCTTACATATCTCCCCATCCACCTTTCTCAAGTCACTGCTCTCCTTGTATAAAGTGCTGTGCTCTGTTAGGTGTTTTGAACAAAGTGAAATCATTCCTTGCACTTTCCTGCCTGGGGGTGAAACACTGAAAGACTCCTCTCCTCTTTTATTGTTATCACTATGATTTAAATATCTCAAACGTCTGTCTTTAACTCTTTAGAAAATGAAGATGACCATATATATATATATATATATATATATATATATAAAACACTGAGTACAGTAGTTTTCACTATTTTCACTATTCCTTGTTCCTGTAATACCTATAAGAAACTTCTCATCCTTGAGGGGAGAGACAAGGCTTTAAGTAAGGTCTTCCAGGTCCTCAAATTTCATTTAATTGTATGGAGATATCAGCAATATACTACTTCTTTATTCAAGATACTAATGAACTTCTGTGCTTAAAAAGTGAGAATTTAATAGCAAAAATTCAGTAGATTCACCAACTTCTTTCAATTTTTGCGGTTTTTATCAATCTTCACAGATTTTGAGTGGATGAATTCTAGTCTGCAGAAGTCAGTAGATAATAAGGCCTATTGCTTGGTTCTAAAATTGTCTTGACAAATTGAAATCTCAGATGTTTTCTGCTTTCCGTAAAGGTTGTTCTGAATACTACTCTTCCACTGTCCATTTCAAAAATGCATTTATTTTTTGTTGAGTGATTCTTTACTTTATAATAAAGGTACATTACAGAGAAATTCTTAACTGTCCTTTCTTAAGCCTTTCAAAATTGACAAGGATGCGGTTGTCAGTTAATATATTTGAAGATTCCTCCTAATTAAAAAAAAAAGTCCCTATCCAGTATTAAAGTCTATAACGTATGCAAGGTTCCATGTTATTATAAGGCTGAATGCCATGGAAAAAAACTATAAAGAGGTTTTTTGTTTGKTTGGTTGGTTGGTTTTGCATGAGCAGTTTTGCAAGAGCAGTTGTATGGCCAAAGTGGAGGTAGTTTGAGGAGGGTGGTATTCCCCCATATGTGAAGAGATTAATCTTTCGAATAGCTAAGCTCTGCATTTCTCCCACTTCTGTCTTCTGGGAAATACCTGTGGGCAGCACAAAGAAATGCCCTGAGGCTTTCTCAGGTTCCTCCTTCCGTTCCTGCTGACTGGCTTGTGGAATATTCTGTAGAACCAGAGGTGCCCGAGGGTCTTCCTAGGWGGATGACTGACTCTCAGGTTCCAATGCAGGTAATCAGGATGTGGTTTATTTTCAGTAAAACCTAGCAATGGGGGAACAGACTGCTTGGTTTAAGAACCAATTTCCTTCACTGTAACAGGAATTTTTCTTTAAACAACTTCTGTAGAAGTGCCTATCACTTTAAGATCTTCATATACAGATTTTTTTTTCTCAAAATTTGCATGATATTGCTTCTGAAAATACACAGTCTTGAAGTGGCTTTAGAGCAAAAAAAATGTGCAAATGTCTTCTTCAGCAGAAAATTATATTTATCAGCTTTCCAATCTTTTTTACAGGATGAAAGGTGAAACACTCTGACTTGAAACAAAGAAATAAACCCTATCTTGTCTTTGAACTGTTTGCCAAGGAAGTAATGGGCTTATAGAGGTTTACCTGTGTACCACTGAATTTTGCTGAGAACAGCAGATTTTATTTAAGCATACAAAATATATGAAATTTGGATATATTTTTGATATGGTGAAAAAGGGGTTTTGTTTGAACAAACTGTATTTCTAAAATGTTTCTAGGTACTCACCTAATAATTCTATAAATATCCAAGAGTAGTTTTCTACATATCTGTGTACCTTTATGTACCTCAGTTTACACCTGACCTTTGTATTCTAAATATAAGCACTTATATCTTGAAATCAAATAATAATTTTATAGCTCTAGAAATCTGGCTTTGATTTTTTCAGAGATTATCAAAAAAATTTGGAAGCATCACAAAATAGAGACTACTTAAAGAAAGAGATTATTTTGCTGTAGAGCCTGCTGTAGGGTAGACCAGACCCTTTTACTGAATACGCATAATAAGCAGATGGCCCCAGAAAGACAGAATGTCAGATTAGACAGATAGACATGTCAGAGTGGGAGTTCGAGTAGATTGTGAAGATTATGAGGAAGCATGAAAGTCAGAGTTCTTAGCAAGGAAGCTTCCTAAGTAGCGAAAAATTCTGGTAGGTATCACACTGAAGGAGAAACATGGGGAAGTGTTTTAAGTAGCTTACTAGTATCAGGACAGGCATTCGTATAGCCAGGATCCATAAGGTAAAATTACTTGCATAAAAATCTGTGAAAACACAGCTTCCTTCTCCTCCTGCCTCTTCCCTTCTTCTTTCTTTTGTGTTCCCTCTTCCAAAAATAATATTTAAAAAACACAGTGCTTAAGRTTTAAGAAAACGTCTAGCAAACTGCACATATCTATCATACAGAAAGCCCTTAATAATTACTTCTTGGGTGCCGCTCTGATTGAACAACCAGATGGGCACAGAGCAAGGATTTACATGACACAGCCAGGAATCAAACCACAAAGTCCTCTTATGGGAAGAATAAGGTTCCACAGATGACATTTAGGATACTTAAACCATATTGCAAGCCTATGTCTCCTACATCTCAGTGAGGTGTTGCTCATTGTTCTTGCAGATGTTCTGCAAACACAGAATTATAATACATAACACATACTGCTCAGTTATTTCAGGTGTTCCATTAGGCACCTTGTTTATCCATTTCAGTCCCCCAAAGTCATGCTTGAGTCACCATACAGCTGATGTGAACCAGAAGTCTAAGGAAAGGCTTTTTAATCTTGGCAGTTCCAATTAGTTCATCAGTATACAGTCAAGTATGGCTAAAACAGTCACAATGGATAATATTAGTACTGTATGGCTCATTGCTGAGCCATCCTGCTTTCTTTTTATGGAAGACCAGTGAGAGTTCCCAAAAGTCACAGCATTGCCAGTGTTCCTAGACTAATCTGCTTTGCAATTAACAAACTTATTGTGATTAGCCGACGTCTGAAATTTTTGTTCCCACTCCACTTATGAACTCACAGGCTTCATGCAAGAGGGAAGCAGAGCAGTATGGATTTTTTCAGTTTCTCCAATACAATTCAGAAATCTTGTGAATGAAAAGCCATTTAGAGTCTCATGGGGCATGACAAAYGTTATAACATATGCTGACCACATTAGTGTTTCAGAGCCAGAARCAGCACAGCACAGTGAAGCTATGCTAAGGAAAGTCCTTCTTAAAGCATCATCTTGATTTTGTTTTCTTCCTCCTCCTCAGCCTCATCATACCTGCTCACTTTCTTATTGTCATCCAGGTCCAGGAGCAGATAAGAAGAGAGAAGCTTTAAAGTAATTTCTGACATGCATAACATTTGTTGTAATTTAAGACCATTCTGATAGCCAACATGGAACATGTAAAACAATTATTGCCTTTCTTTTTGCAGTAGCTTAAACATAGCTGAAGACTGTTTTCTTGTGCCTACCTCCCTCCATTGTCTGTTGTTCCTTACACTAAACCAGCTTTTCTCTGCCTGTGGAGAGTCTGTAAAATAATTGTACAGACAATTTTTAAACCAGGTATGCACATATTCATACATATGTAAGCAAGCAAACTGGAGAGGAAGAGACAGTATTAATTAAACTTAAATTGAAGGTTACTCTAATTTTCATTTTATTGTAAGGAAAGACTAATATGGGGGCATTGCACAGTAAATCCGTAAAGTTTTGCAAAAGGACTAGCTGCTTCTTGGAGTGGAAAATGTAGACAAGCATGGGCAGAACACCTCCAAATTTTCACTCTGCTCTCATAGGCATATTTGCAAAGACCTTCAACCACCTTCGTTGTTCTTCTGGGCTGAACATCATTCTTGGACACAGTACTGCAGATGAGGAAGGATTATTTCATGTGTCTTGCAAGCAATACTATTATCTGAACATACCAATGTTATATTTGGCATTTTGGTGAAAGTGATGTTATTTCTCCCAGGTAAAGTATGTGACCAGGCATCTCTGCCAGTTTCTCCTTTGCAGTATGCCAACATACCCAATTTTCCCCCATTTTATGAGTTGGTAGTAACACAAAGGACTGTAGAAATCCCATCTACAGTGCTTTCGTGTTTCTAGGGAAAAATCCAGCCCCTTGTGGGGAGGTAGGGTTTGTGATAAAGTGAGGACTGATGGTTCACTTGGACACATTTTGATCAAAGCAGTTACAAAGTAAGTTTTGCTTTGATGTATCTCATTCTGAGATAAAGACGTTCATGCAGATAAGCCCTAAGGCATGCAGGATTTGGCCCAGTGAACATTTGAATGAAAGCCAGGTAAAGTCAGGAAAGATGCTGTTATTTTTCAATAAGTTTGGGGTTAAGTCTCAGTGGAAGTTTACATTCTGGGCATCCCTACACATCTGAAGTTTGCTGCTCCTTCATTTCTGACAATTCAGTGGAAGGCTGTCTGCACACTGGGCTGCATYGTTAAGAGCATAGCCAGCAGGCCAAGGGAAGTGATTATTCCCCTCTATTCACTGCTTGCGAGATCGTACTTGGAGCCCTGTGTCCAGCTTTGGACTTCCAAGCACAAGAGAGATACAAACTGGAGTGAGTCCAGCAGAGGGCCAGGAAGAGGACTTGGGGCTAAAACACATATAATGTACGATCAGGGGCTGAGAGCCCTATGTTTGTTCAGCCTGGAGTAGAAGTGGGGCAGGGGAGGGAATCTAATTGCTGAGACACCTCATGGATGGTTATGCACAAAACAGCCTGGCTCTTCTTGGAGGTGCACAGCAAAAAGATGAGTGGCAACATGCACAAGTTATAGCAAGGGAAATTCTGCTTAGATAGAAGGAAAAAATTATTCACAGTGAGAGTGGTCAGACACTGGAACAGAGGCCCAGAGGAACTATGGAACCTCCATCTTTGGAAGTTTTCAAATTCAGCTGGACAACCTGATCTAAATTTGAAATTTTCTGTAACTTTGAAATTGGCCATGAAGTTGGACCAGGTGATCTACAGACATTCCCTTCAAAATATGTATTGTGATTCTAACTGTCTGAGCAGTTGCACTGAAAAGCAGCTTTAGAAAGATTTTACATTTAAAATAGCTCATTTACTGGTCTAGTTCACTATGTGGTCCCACAAACGGTTGCATAAGCACAGCTCTAGAGGCAGTGAACTGTGAAATGAAAAAAATGGTCAATACAGAAACAAAGGGAGAGAAGGAGGAGTCAGAGAAAGCCTCCTAAATAGGCTTTGATGCTGGATACATTATAAGTGGGAGGGTGCCATTAGGCACCCCTAGAATTTCTCCTCAACTTTTGGTTTATGCCAAGGGAATTGTCTAATGGCACCAAGAGTTTGTGAATGGTTTTCTAATGGACACCATATGGGAACAAGAGATCAGACAAAGATCACCCTGTGCAGTACTAATTGCTTAAATCTGGATAGCATCTAGGGAATGAGAGCTCTACAAGGAGAGTCAAGAATGGTATGATAGATCAGTGCCATGTACAGAGGCCGGGTTGATCAGCATCAGAAATCCACATCGCAGCTTTGGTACAAAAGATCAAAATCCTAATCTTGTTTTCTGATAATTTTTTCTTTGTCATGGTTCTGCCAATCACATCAGTACCTACATCGTAATTAGAAGTACAGTGACGCGTAATTCTATAACTCTGTATTTGAAAGAAAGAGAAGAAATATTGCAGTAATCTCATTTGAGAAGGGACGAAAACATATGGAATGCACATGTAGGTAGGTATGTGGGGAGGCTTATTGAGATTCTTACAGAAATAAGGAAATAACTAAAAAAGATATGGTAACTGCTAAAAGCTAGCAATATGAATCTTATTAAAAAAAAAGTAGTAAATCAAAGAGTATCTGTTTAGCCTTTAGGTCATTCTCAGACTTTAATAAGCTAGAGTTCAATGCAGGACATACAGAGTCTTCTTATAAGTAATAATAGGACTCACTGAAAAGCCTGTACTCCACTCTGAGACAAAATCGTCATTTCTAAACTCATTATATGCCAGATGTGTCTTTATCAGTATGCCCATGAACACAGTCTACACAGAACTAATGCTAGATCATTGACTGCCTGTGCTTTTGTCACTCGCAGTAACAAATTTTTATGTCTGGACAAAAGCCTGCTGTAATTCCTGCCTTATGGAAGAATGCAGTATTTTTTGTAGGTTGTAGTCTCACTTGGGAAAGAACATGAGTTTTTCACTAAGATGGGCATAAAAAGGTAGTCATGTTGATGTCAGAACCTCTTGGAAATGAAATGCTACAAGTTTGTGATGAAAGTTGTTGCAGCTAACTACATCAAGGTAAAAACCATCTTCTCTAATCTGTTTCCTGGCTATATTATTTCAGTGTAAAAATGCATCAGTTTTAGCATTTTGCCTGAATAAAAACTCAAAATCAGAATGCTGATCATAAATTTATTTTAATGAACTCAATAAATAAAAAAAAAATAGAAAACAGATATATTCTCAGTGATCTTCAATGCATTTTTATTAAAATCTGTGGAGTTGTTTTAAATTTGCAACAAAATGAATTAAAAGCGGAATCCAACCCCCACTATCATGTCATGACTTTGTGTTTTAGATGACATTCAGTAGTAGACTGCTTAAAACTTAGTAGAGCTATGTAGCTCTATGGATCACAAAAAATAGCAAAAGATTTTCTTGCAAACCCTTCTTAAAACTCAGGCGGTGCAGACATCTGAGCTGGCAGAAGCTGCAGTGGTAGATCCTTCCTGCAACAGGTCTGGGAATGGGAAGTCCCGTCCTCAGCCGCCTCCCCTTTGGGCTCATCCCCAGCACAGCTCTGCTATCTCACCTTAATGATAAAGGTGCTTTCTTTACGAGAAAGGGTTTCAACAGCACTTACTCCTTAGCTTATTTGCCATGCCCGTGGTTCTGATATCAGAGTGCCAGGACATTTAGAGAATTGGTTAGTGATGCTTTCTGCTTTTACGGTTAAGAAAACAGCATTTGCTACAGTGCATCATTGTAAGAATGTTTTCTGGAAAGAATCTTATCACATGGGTATTGATTACATGAGGAAAAACAAGAATATGTACTGATTGAAAATGTGTATAAGTTTTCGCAGAAATAAGATTCTGAAATTACTATTAACAAATGGATAACAGAACCAAACAGAATAGAAAACACATAATCTTGAAGTTTATTGCAGTGAAGTACAGACCTTTTGCTTCTTAATTATTTTTACAAGTATTGCTGTGGTAACTGAAAGCTCAGTTACAAAATTCCCATGGCTGATCAAAAAAGATAAAGGTGGTGAAAAATGTTGTCAGCCGTATTATAAAAAATAATTTTTCCTTAATTGAAACCAATTTATAGTCATTCTGAAGTGTACGATTAACATTTTCTCCTCCTTTTCCTCACTTTCCCCAGCCCTCTCTCATTTTGATAGTTAACGAAAGGCCAGAAAGAGAGAGGGGCAGAAGAACAGTTGAAGTAGTCGTTTCCTGTTTGCTTGTTTTTCTAAACAGCACCAGAATAGTGGCAGTGGCAGACAGGGGAGCGTTGTACTTTGGAGCAGAGGAGCTGCTTTGTTGTACTAGAACACTGTAAGATCATCTGGGATTTGGGGGTTTGATGCTGTCCTTAAAATCAGCGCTACAAAGGGTGATGCTCAGCCTTAGCAGAAGGAGAGCTGAAAAATGCTATTAAATGCTGGTTATTTATCCCAACCTGCTAGCAAAGATAGATAATTCTTTGTTCCTCCCCCCAAATAGAAGGGAAGATAATGAGTGTGATAAGGATACATTTGCTCTRTTATGGTTTATAGCCTTTCATACCTGCAGAATGTATGTATGCGACAAGGCTGGTGTAGTAACTGGCTGCTGCCAGTGAGCTTGTAGTAACTGAAATTTTTGAGAGTTTTTCAGAGGTGCAAATGAGGGTTGGTTGGCTGAAAGAGAAGGTGTCACTAGTGAGTTACTGGATCCAAATTCAGTTTTATTTTTTGGGTTGAATAGTTGTTCTGTTCCACTGACACGCTGTGCACTATTTAGTTAATCCCATCCCTATACTGTGCTTCTAGGCATCTTCCCTGTTAGTCTGTCTCGTTCACTGGATAGTAAAGAGCAGAGATTTTCTCAGAATATGTGCGTATTGGGGACAGTCTGAGTGAGAGCCTTGTAAGCATAATGACAGAGGGAATGATAAAATACGGGACCAATTCTRGTTATGACTCTTAGTTTCTCTGTTTCCTTTTTCAGATTTCTCAGTTATTAACTAAATGATGATATTTCTCTTATGTAAAACAGTAATATCAATGCTAATTTTCTCTCATGTTCCTAAAATCTYGTGACAAAAAATACTATGAAAAACAAGTTTTGTGTTCTCCTAGCTTATTCAGGGGATTTTCCAGGGTAGAGGAAGAGGAGAAAATTAAAGAATTTAGGCTTTGTTAATCTATTTTTGGAAAATGCATAATTTCCAAATCTTGCCAGATGGTGGATTTTTACTTTATTCCAGTTTTCTTTGGATTCCTATTTTGGCTAATAATTCCCTAGTCTGACCTGAATCTGAACACAGATTTTGGTACTCAGTGCATAAGCAATTTCAACTAGTTTATTTTAGAAGAACTCTTCTAGAAGGTTCATTTGATCCCTGCTAAATGAGAGTTATGTCTTTCTATCAAGAGTGCTTTGTAAGCTCAGCTCTTCCCTCTCCAGTAAAGGTTGCCCAGGAAATTAGTTTATTAGTGATGTCCAAATCTTACTACATTCAGTCAAAACACTACAAGGATTTGTGTCTGGCTTCAGAAATTTATGTCAGCTTGAAGATTTGGGGAACCACTCATGGTAAATATAGAGTGATGTTGCCTGTATTTGGAAAGGAATAATGTTTAGATTACTGCCTTTTGCAAAGGAAGCAACTTCAAAATGTTAAAATCAGATTATTCTATGCAAATCACTGGGGGAGGAAAGAAGAGAGAGAGAGGTTGGTTGCCACTCGCTGCAACAAGGCAGTGGTCAGTCCTAATCTGGCGCGTTGAGCGTTTCTGTTTGGTTTGCAGGAAGGAGTTTGCGATGGGGCGGAGGAGTCATTGTGTTTGTGAGGCTGATTTTCAGCTTGAGGCTCCCCCGAGTCACTTACTTTCACTTTGTTGTCTTTGTTTACCCAAGTGCATTCGTGTTCCCTTTTGTTAAACCTTAGTGAAGAATCTTACACTCGAGGGAGTACAAAACTAGTGAGCAAAAGTTATTTCCGAAGCAGTATGAATAGAAGTAATCAATGATAATAACATTGCTTTTCTCACTGACCCTCACCCCAATCACAGCACCCTCTTTTTTCCTGTAGCCTCTGAGCTCTTATGTACTGAATGTGTTTGCCTTCAGAAATTCTTAAGATGTACAAAGTTGAGATCACTAGGCCAAAACTTAGGGTTTTCGTACTTTATCAGCAAAGTATATGTGCATGTTTTTTCCAGTTAATACTACAGAGTTATTGATATATCTAAATATTTTCTAATCAATTTCTACAATTTGTGCCAAGGTTACCATGATTAATTATGTTAGTAACATTTACATTTGTTAATCATTTAAATCAATAACTGTTTATTTCCCTTTAATGTATTGCATTTTTTGTGAATAAACTAATACCTGTTTTATTTGTGTTTTGGCACAACATAGTGGAGTGCTGAATTGTAATTTGAAATCTGGAGAAAATTGTAAGGGGAAACTTTAAGTTCCTTACTTAAGCAAAAGTATGAATGCAACCTATTCTTGTTCTTCTGGTATAATTCCATACATGGCCATTCTGTTTTTTGAAAAAGAAATACTCTTTCTGATATAATTTTTGTTGCTTTGCAGTTGTTTTATGCTTTGAAAATTCATTTAAACAAACAAACAAGAATCAAGTAATTGCTAAAAGCAATGTCTGCACTGGAATGTATACCAATACAACTTGAGTAGTTACACCAGTTTAAAAATACCAGTGTCAGTAGCCTTCAGTTGCATAAACTCAGAATCACCTGGGGAGTCTGTGGCTGAGAAGGAACATTAATTCTGATCTCATGAATCACAGGTCTAATAGTTGGATTCTTTCTATTGTCTCAAATTTCCTAAGGTGGAAATGTAGCTCTTGCAGTTCATACCTACCTTTATGGAACAACAGCCCAGTGAATTCAAGCTCAGTGCAACTTTGGAACTGCAGAGCCAAGCTCCAATGGCCAAAGACTCCAAATAGGGGAGAAATCAGAATTAATGAGAAACATTTAGGAAATCAGAGAAGGACCTTGACAACTGACCTTAAACCTGAATTCTGAAATCCTTGATTATTGTGTCAGGGATTTCATTGTGGTTGTGGAATGGTATTAAACTGGACACCCCTCCAAACTGTAAAACAGAAGTCTGCTACTGCAGCAGTTTCAGTGGGATAGTATAATTAAATCATTGTTAACCACTTCGACATCTTTTGCAATATTAATGTAAAATAGAGCTCCCCTTCTGTTTACTATTAATTTTTCCTCCTTACGCTTCTATCCAAAACAAATGACTGTTTTGCTAATGTTTCCTCTTTCTGCTGAACTCCTCTCTAATTCCTGTCCATGAACTTGAATTCTGCAAGATGTAACATATCCAAAAATAGGTGGTTCTGACTAGCAGCTGTCCCAGCTTTCTAAGAAACATAGTAGCTGGGGACAAGAACTGAGTTTTAGGAGAGAAGGTTTTCTTTTCCAGATGGTGAATTTGGGAAAGTCATTGTCCATTCCACAGCCTCAGTTTGTCTTTAATTAAGGAAGTGATGACACTGACTTCTGTAAATTGCTTTGAGCACTGTGGATAAATTACAGTATGTAAGAATGCGATAATAGGGTTCTGCTGGCCCACGTGGTAAAATAGCCGCAGTCCTCAAGGAAGCTAACTGTGTTAACTTGCTGGTAAAGTTTCAAACGTAAACGGCTATTTCTACTTTTCCTCTGCAGTTTTGTCTGTTAGGAAAGGTATTTAACAGTAGAGTAGTGCCATTGTTTCCAATAAATGTTACCCATATGATTAATACTGAGTATTTTGAGAGTAAGGTGTGCTATAAAAACTGCTAAGTCAAGCCTTAAGGGTTGGATAGATTATAATATGGCTGTAACTATAGATAATCCTCTTTTATGGAAAAATGGAATATACTCATCATCTTTGTCCTGATCTAGAGACTAATCTCAAATGGCCCAAAAAATGTATGTTGAAGAAAATGTTTTAATTAAATATTCATCATTAAGGTAATTTTAATATTTAGCATCATCTTGCTGCTCTTTTAGTTTTGCATTTGAATCTTAAAGAATTACTATACAAGTTGGATCTTCAAACAAGTTAGAGTAATAAGGCCACACATTTTAAATTTATTTTCCTTGTCAAGAATGAATTTCTTTAGCTGAGAAAGATATGAACCTGGAAGGCAATGCAGTTGGTAACTTTGGCATATCAAAACCCCATGAAATAAAATCAAGGCTTACAGATACTGAGCAGCTGTTATTACAAAACTGCTATAGACCATGGACTGCCTAGCTCAGGTATTATATTCTGAATTCTGACTGAACTTTTGATTGTCTTTGGTTCTTTTTCTTTTTTGTTGCATGAAAATTAATGTAATAGAATGAGTGAAGTGATGTGTAACAACGAAGGAAAGTAACTCGCACGGGCGTTTGGATTGTTCCTCAAATACTCTATGGGTTGTGGAGATATGAACCTCTAAATCAACTAAGTCCATATCAGATCATTCATGATCACAAATCATTCCCATATGAGGACTTCTCCATGAGCAGGACAAATAAATCTACATAATCAAAACCAGGACTGTCACTAGCCTGCAGTGGTGGTCTCAGAGGAAAGGCAGAATGGAGTATAGAAATTAAACTATATTCACATGAACTATTCTTCTGGATAAAACACTTTGGAAAAGCACAGGCATCCTGCAACACTTCTGCTATTAGTGTCTCATAGACGGAGGAATTTGTTTTGTCAATGAGGCATCTTTCACAAGAACTACATTTAACTGTGTCGGGGAATTCAGTCTGTCTTGGAATAAGGAAAATGCCAGAGCATAGATGCTTTCCCTGGAGAAAGGTGATGGTCAGACGGTGAAAGTGGCATCTCATATTTATAGTCAATGACAAGAGCGAAGTCTCTGGGTAACTGCTATTTTAAAAACATTATGGAAAAAAACATCTGTCTTGGGTTTTTTGGCAGTGTGCCTCAACAACAAACTTCCTCCTTAAATTTGACTGAGTTGCCATTTTCTGTGCTATTATAACTGAAGGAAAAAATGATTTTATTATAGTTTTGAGATGCACTTACTGTTTGTAAGAGGAGAGGACTGCATATAAAGCTAGTTAGTTAGGTAATGTGTGATACACTGTAATTTACACAGTCCTGACATTCCAAGCATTTTAGCTGGCTTCCTATAGAAACCAAGCTTTTGCCTTTCAGGCAAATGCTTTGAGTGATTGAACCTTTCAAACTTTTTGCTGCTTACAACCACATTTGACAGATGGTTGGATGAGTTAATAATCTTAGATATGTTTAAATGCCTAGAAGTTTTGTATAAGCAGGTTGTCAGGCAATGGAAACATCATTCACAAGTTTGCCCTTATTGACTTTTGATCCCATCCAGCAATTCTTGTAATCACTGAAGGCAGCCAGTCTGTTTCTAACAAAATCCTCTGAAGAAGCAGGTTTTTGAGGGGGAAAGGACAGAATTGTATAGATATTGGAGTAATTAACAGAAAAAATTTGTACAGTTCAATTTAAAAATTAATCAAGAAATATAAATCCATAGGAAGCCAGGCTTCCTTAGTTCTGCTTTCACAGAGTTAACAATTAGTGTTCATATTGCATATATTAGCTTTGAGTGATGTCACAGGCATCTGGTATCATTTAGTGTTTTTGCCCCACCTTAGTTATCTGTAAAGTGTTTTTTATTGATGTTTAATGCTATGTTAGAATGAGGTTTCTCTTTGCTTATATAGAGGTGGGCATGATGCAGCAGTAGAGAGTTAGCAGAATTATTTTTGTCTGTACAGTTCAGAAAATAATATTTTGTATTTGAGAACCTAGAATAATAACTGATTATTAATACTGTTCCTTTGATGCTGGTAACAGAAAACAGAATCACAAAATAGTTGAGTTTGGAAGGGCCCTCTGTAAATCATCTAGTCCAACCCCCCTGTTTAAGAAGGGTCAGCTAGAGCAGGGTCCCCAGGACTATGGGTTTTGAATATCTCCATGGATGGAGACTCTACAACCTCCCTGGGCAACCTGTGCCAGTGTTTGACCACCTTCACAGTGAAGAAGTGTTTTCTTACGTTCAGATGTAATTTCCTATGTTTCAGTTTGTGCCCATTGCCTCTCATCCTGTCACTGAGCACCACCGAGAAGAGTCTGGCTCAGTCTAATTTACACCATCCCATGTGATGCTTATAAACATTGCTAAGATCCCCCTGAGCCTTCTTTTCTTCAAGCTGAACAGTCCCAACTCTCTCAGCCTTTCCTTGTATGGGAGATGCTGAAGTCCCATAACCATCTTTGTGGCCCTTTGCTGGACTCACTCCAGTAAGTCTATGTCTTTCTCGTACTGAGGAGCCCAGAACTGAACACAGTGCTCCAGGTGTGGCCTCAGTATGAAGAAATAATATAAATTAAATCTTTCTAATGAGTCTTCATCTACAAACAGTGAATTATTTAAAAATGTATTTCAGTTGCTGACATCATATCAAATCAGGTCCCTCAGTAAGGTAATTGTTTAGTTATGATGGATTGAGCCTCTATGCATGCTGTACTGGTGGACCCAACAGATTAGTAAATAGAGATGTTAAAGAAATGAAAAGTTTCCAGAGGAATTTTTCAGGAAAGTGATGCTGTAATGTTTTGTACAGCATATAATATTCATATGGCTTTTAAGTGAAAAACAAGCTTCATAAACATCTTGAGAGTGTTTTCCGTAAATGAAATCTGCACACAGTGGAATCTACAGTAGGAGAAACAAATGAAGCACCAAAAGTAGCAAGTAGGGATGGAAGAATAATAACTGAAAAACAGAAGTTGACTAACTGAGGAACTTTCTGGACTGCTAATGTTCTGATTCACGTTGTTTGACAACCCTGGTATGAAAGAGCTTTTAACAAAGCTGATTCATACCGTATTCAGGCCAGATGAAAAAAATACACTTATCAGATCTTTTGACAGTTATGCAAGAAAGTTGTTGAAAGATTGTACTGAACTTACTCTTGCTGCACCTGAGGCAACAGATGCTGGAGGACTCTCTCTTCCAGATACTGAAGCTATGCCATGTTTTTTCTTTGTCGGCATTTCTTGAAAATTAGAAAAGAGTAGTCTGGAACTTAAGTTTTTTCCAATAGACTGTCTTTGTTTTGAAATCTGTGGGTTTTGCACAATGAGGCAGGCAGGGTGGAAGCAGTTCAGAAATAGGCGCTGCCTTTTGAAAAAGTTAGTGACAGTGCTGCGTATGTGGGGATAAAGATTTTAAGAACTATTTGACGAGATAGTACATGTGACTTACAAAACAAGGTTACCTGTTTTGCTCTGTGATATGTAGGAGAAAACTTTTGCAAACATCAATGAAGTAAGTGTTGTAGTTAAATGGCCTTCTCTGGAATCGTTTGCTTGGATGGCATGGTTTTGTGAATATCTCAAGACAGAGGGCACAAGTGCCCACAGTGTCACCTTCTCCCATAATTGTGTGGTGGAGCCACTGGCCTGTTGCTACAAATTGCATGCTGCCCTTGCGATTATGTGTAAGAAGATCATATGCAAAGTTGCWGCTCAGGAGCTGGATGTGGGCCTCTAGGATGTGCATGTATTAATGCATAGTATTAATGGTTCTGAGAGAAGATGTTGCTTTATTGAGATGTTTCTGAGCATTTTGGTGTAGTGAACACTACATATATTGATTTACTTTCTGGGACTGTTTTTCCCTAACATTTTTCCACAGAATGTACTAAATTGCCAATGAGTTGCTAATCAAACACCTCAAGTCCCTCGCTTATTTTTGTTTAAGCTTCTACCTAGCATTACAGTTCCTGGATTTAGGTAATGGGAAAGTCATGTCACTTTTCATTTAAAAATGCTTCTAACATAAATGTTGGGGGGACAGGGAGGAAACAAGCACCAAAACAACAACAACATGTCTTCAGGACAACTAATGTATACCTGAAAGTACAGAGACATGGAAACAAAGGAAACAGCTATTCAGACATTTTATATACCTCAGTTCTGCTCTAAATCCCCACCAGAACCAAAAGCTTAGCTTCTTGTGAGCATGCCTTTCTAGGTACACCATGGTAGTGTTGTGTAGACTCCTTCTTTCTCGTAGGTAATGGGTGAGCAGTTACTGGAAAGTGTCTGAAGACAAACAGTGCCAGTTCTGCCAAATGGCATCAGTCTTTCATGTGTTCTCTGACATGACCATCCCCAGAGCATTTATAAGTAAAATTGTTAACTGAAGACAGAGACATGGCTTTGGATGGGGCCTATAGGGGTCTTTACGCAGTCTTTGGCTTTGGTCTTACATTTGTGCCGATGTATGCAAAAAGAACTTAAGTAATTTACTCAAGATCTCATAATGAGATAGCAACAGAATCAGAATTATGATTCTGGGATTACTGATCTCTAATGAGGGATTTACTCTCTTTAAGCTTTCTTTTTTCTTCTGTGCTGCCTCAAATACCGAGTCAAATGATCCAACTCAATAGAGCTCTGCTTAAACAAAGAACATCAATCAAAGACAAACCTCAGGAGCTGTCACAGGTGCTTTGAATGTTTTAATTCATGGTCAGACTGGTATAAAGAAAGGTTTTACATATAAGAATTCAAATGCTTAGGTTCAATCTGGTACTTAACTGTAGTGTCTTAAAAACACTGCACAGTGTGACCCGTAGCTGACCCATGACTATCCAAATTAACACCAGAAAGAGCTGTAAACTGGCTTCATTCCTGTGAAAGTAATGGAATTCTCTTCTGTGATAGATATAGGCAAACAAAGTACAGATTAAAAAAAACATGTTAATGCTTTTAATCTCTTTTGGGAACTGCATCTTAACTGTATCAGAGTTGCATAAATACATGCACAGTTCTAGGAATCTCCTTCTAAAAGAGCCTCTTTGGGCTTTGATTTTTATTCCTGCTTTGCAAATGGTTATGTAGTTCACTTGATCAACTTGGAGAATGTCAGCCCAGGACTGGATTATTGTTTTCTTCAGAGATTCTTATTACTCAAGAAAGACTGGGTACCCAGTTGCCTCTGAGCAATATATTTAGGGTTCTGTCATTCCTAACCTTGTTTTCATTACTAGTCCAAAACTTTTTGAACTTTGAGAATCATAGGATAATTCGTTGAAGGGGACCTCAAACAGTTACATGTACCTACCGTATTTTTGAATTTACGTTTGTTAACTCATATAAATTAGAAATGCTGATTCTTTATCTACAAAATCCAGGGTAGGACAATAGAAACATTGGTCCTCCATTGGTGCATGAACTGTTTTCTTTCTGGCAAGATAAAATGATCTGCAGACAGATCCTGATGTTTTTTTCCAAGGCTATTCTGTTAAAAGCACACATGCTTTGCAGATAGTTCACCTTTAAATTCACACCTAACTACTCATAATTCACACCTAACTACTCATGATTTTATCAGCAGTTTTCATATATTTCTGGATGAAATATTGTTACTGCCTATTCAAACATCTGAGAGTCTGTGAGCACCTTAAGATACAAATTGTGTACATATACTGATTGTTTTACATTCTCAGTTGCTCTTGTGCAGTTCTGAAAATGCGGATTTCCAGAATACAATAGGACTAATGGCCAGGCTTAGAGGACAAGATATACAGACTAATATGGAATATATCTATTGTCTTTGCCAAGCAGAAAGCAAGCTGAGTTCTAATGAGTAACCTGTAATTGAAACCATATGGATTCAACTCTGGTTCCCATGTGGAAACCTGAAAGGTTGACCATTAAGGCTGGAAGTACAAAATATAGTATTTACCATTTCTCCAGCCTTTCTAATTCTTCAAAATTGAACTGTCAATCAAATTGAATGTTATAAAACAAATAAAAATGCAAAGACTATGGACAGTAATGCAGTCAATATCCACTTCACAGCCACATCAGATGGTAAAGTAGAATATAAGAGATGTTTCACAATCTGCTTTTTCATTCTGAAGAGCTAGATTTCAGTCCTGTCATTCTGTCCTTCCCCAGGTCTGTGCCTCATTCAGGTGGAATATGATTATTGGCAACAGTGAAGATGTTTTAATTGTCTTTTATTTTCTGTACCCATGAGATAGTTCAAGCCCTGAGACATGAACTTTTCCCAGTGTCAGCTTACCTCCATATACACATATACACAGTTCACATGCTATTTCAGACTTTCTTTAGGGCTTATGATACCCACTGCGTGGAAACTGTAATAAATAAGTATTTCAAAGGCTGATACAGAAAGGAAACTCCTATGTTCTCTAAGATTATTTCATTGTTTGAAGTACTGGCACATTAGTGTCTAAATGACCTTGTCCATAGAGAATTTAAAAATATTCATCGGAAAAATGAAGTGTGAATATAAAAGACTTCTAATCAACTTATTGCTGACATGTCAGAACTTCAACTCTTGTAAGTCAATACAATTCCACTTATGTTGATAGAGACGTATCAGCAGAGAATTTGGGTCAAGGCATCCATTTATTGAGGACTGGATGATAGCACATGGTAAAGATGCTTAGGTGCCTAGAGAAACACAGAGGTGCAGAGAGAGTTTTCAGATGTGCTAACATATCTACACAGTTTCTGAAATTGGTGCATACAGGAAATGACTAGCAACCTGTTCTGGTCAAAGCAAGATGGATTTAGTGCATATTGAAATAAAGTGAGAGAACTAAGCTATCCCCAGAAGAACTAGTTTGGGGGGTTTTAATGTGGATATTAGTGTGACTTTAGGCTAAAGCCCAGTAAGAGCCCAAGAATTCAGGGAGGGTGTTTCCTGTGGTAGAGCAGGAGCCGAGTCTTGAGTTCCATCCCAAACCTCTGGTGAAGCTCAGTTGTGCTAACTACCAGCATGGGTCGCGGAGATACCTTTGTAGTGTAAATCAAGGCACACCTATCTTCCAAAGCACTTCTGAAAATGTTGGGAACCAAGATACTTCAAAATACAATTGCTTTCAATAAAGTTTGGCAAGATAGTACTGCAAGGTAAACAAAAAGTTCAATATCCTTTTGTTTAACTTGCCTCATGTATTTTAAGTCTCTTAATCCTGTCAGATCTCTTTGTACTCAAAGCTCTCCAGATCAGGTTATAAGTATATCTTTTCTGTTGTAAAACTCTAGTAGTGAAAACAGACATTGTTTCCAATCTCATGTGTTTACAGTTTTGCTTGATTGCTATTCCAACAGATTTCAATACATGGATTTAAAGGTTTAATGTTCATATGGCTGGAATTTGCTCCTTTTCTAACAAAAACTTTTAGTTGCATTTTTTTGGTCTTATTCTTGTTAGTCTGATTTTTACTTAAGTCACATTTTATTCTCCTTAAATCACCTTGAATCAAATTTTCATGATTGTCTTTCATGTCAGCGTTATTTTTACCTAGCTGTTCTGAAAACCAGCTCCTAACAGTAGTATCTGGAGCATGTGTGAAGATTCTAGATAGTGCCAATGGGAACATCTTGCAGGCTTGAGTGCTGGTTGTCTAAAGGTAGAGTCCTAAAACCTAAGGGCATTGTTTGAAACATTCTTATTACTGCTAAGAGTGTTCACGATGGATCTAATAAGAACGTATCCCAGAACTGCGGCCACCGTTTCTCTTGGTCCTTATGAAGAAAGCACTATAGTGCATGTAACAAACTTGTATTCTTTTCTTGCAGCAAGGGAAATTATCCATGCAAATGAAAGTTGCCAGTGAATTTCTGAGGATTAAAAAATGTTTTAGAAATGTGTGTTTTCTTGTTGCCTTGTTCCAAGCAGTTTTCTCATTGTTTTATTAAAAAGTTGTCTTGTTTCAAACAACTTCTACAGACACATTAGAAGCCTGTTAAAGTTCATACTGATGTGTTTCCCTGCGTTTTAGAGTCTGTAAAGTTTTGCTTGTGTAAGAAGTCTGGGTATCTTCCCCAATGCACCTCACTGAGATGTGTCATTGTTTGGCAAAAGGAAAAGGCCATTCTCACAAGCTCTTTCTGCTCAGCTGTTTTTTATGAGAGAGAAAGGCTTAGATGCCAAACTTGGGAATTTTAAAATCATCAAAAACATTTCATTCAGTCATTGCTGGCACGTCATGCCAGAGGTTTCCATTTTATTATGGAGAAAAAATAATTCAGTTCTGCTGTATTTAATAAATAGTTGGAGTATATCATCAGTTCCATTCGACACATTTTTAAAGCAGTTGAGAAATGATTAAGTTGTCATAGTTTTAGCCAAGAGAAAATTACTTCTGCCTGTGTGACAAAATGACCCTATAAAAAGGTATCACTTTCTCCAGCCATGTATGGTAGACTTCAGTGGGTTACAAACAACCCTTAGTAAGGATATGGATAGTGAAATGAGTAAATCAGAGGTTTATTTTAATGTTGTTTAGATTTCTTTACAAAAGTGAAATATCTTTCATTATGAACTCATTTGAAAATCAGTTACTTTTTCTCCTACACCCGTCACTTTGTCATCCCTATATTGACTTAACAGGAGAAAGGATAAACAGAAGAGCTTGGCTTCCAGGTTTTAGATACACTGTATAATACGTAGGAAGGATTAGAAGCAAAAGAGCAGTGTTCACAAAAGCCAGCACAGCAAGGAACCGTTTATTCTAACCTATAGAAAATGAGATCTGAGCCCTGCTCAGGACATAGTCACCTAACTCTGTAGGAAGGTATCCCTCTTCAGACTCACAGCTTTGACCCGTCTCTTAAATTCTGACAACAAGTCCTATGCCTTTCACAAGCCACAACCCAGGAATACGAGGTGGAGGTGGTGATGGAGACCATGGACTCCATGTCACTTAGCTCTTCTTACTGCCGTGTTTGACCTGAATGTCTTTGCTGTAATGTAAGCCCCCTGCTCCTTGTACTTTCTGCAAGGGACACAGAGAACAAAATTCTGCTTTCTTATCTGCCACAGCACTTTGTATTTGATGACTGTGTTCACCTCTTCCCTCTTCCTTCTGGGCTGTAGGCTAAACAACTGAAATTCTTCCAAAAACCTTTCCACATCATTTTCGAGACCTCTGATCGTTCGTTGTTCTTACTGCTATTAACAACTGCAAACTGCATTTTATTAATGGGATGTAGAATGAGAACTACGTAACATTGACAGAATTAGAGCAGCGCTGTATACAAATGGTTGTACATGGAACAGACTAAGAAATGAAACTGCTTTGTTTATACAAAACTAAAATAATACTAGTGTCCTCAAAAATAATTTTCCAGGACAAGAATAACTGGAGTACACCGAACTATGCTAATGTTAAATGTAAAAAGACACTAATTTCTAGTTTCTGCAAATAATCATTTTATGCTATCACATTTTAAGAGTTGTTTCTTGGTTTAAAATATTCATCAGTTGTATACGAAATGAATTTTTGTGTGTAATTTTTAAAGAAATGGATTTTCAAATTATCTCAATATTCGCTAGTTAAAACTTCGAAACACGTAAACTTACAAAGCTGGTTTGAAATCTGAGTCCCTAAGAGCTGAGGAATATCAGTGGTGATATTTTCTATAAATGTTTAAGATTAAATAATAACAGTCTGATTGTGATTAACTATTCTTGCACAGAATAATGACAGTTCCACTCCAGAACCCAGGGCATATAATGATCAGGTACGTGCTGCATTTTATAGATTCATTTGGAGATATCCACAGTAGGCTGTTTTTTTGTCTCTTCTACGTTTAATATAAGTTATTTGTGATTTTCTTCCTTTTGCTGTGTTCATGATGGACTGATTTTTACATTAACTGCTAGCAGTACATTGGCACAGTGTTTTCAGCTACTGTGTAGAGCCCCAAACCAAACTATTTGAAAGGGGAATTCACACGGAAAAATGTCAGATTATTCTTTCTTGAGGAAAAAGCACAACAATAACACCCACAACCCACTATTCAAAGGCCAAATCTAACTCACTGCCAGAGACAGAACCCAATTGAATTTGGTTTTTATCTTTGAAAGTTTAAAATAGAGTGAAAGCAGGTGGGGCTGGGGAAGGTGTGAATCTATCTTCAAATGTAACACTCAAATTGAATCAACTGGGGGGAAGAGAGCAGAAATCCACATATAGACTGAGCAGTTGATCTAAAAGCTGTATCAGTGGAGGAAGCATTGACAGCCTTGTCAGCACTGCGGTGCCAGCTGTTTGCAATTTCGGGAAAAAATGTAAGAAGCATGAACCTGAAGTCAGTGAACAATATTGGTAAAAAGAACTCGCAATCCGAATGGCCATTGCCTCTTCTTTTGTCCCAGTATCCAAATTAGGCCAGCTGGGGGTTACGTTTGCAGCAAAAGGGACACAAGATTGAAATGTAACTTTTTAATGTATAAGTATTATCAAAGAAATTTTATTATTTTTTGTACTCAATTCTCAAACGGTTAGAACTATCAAACTCTTTTGAAGATGGCAAGTTTTTGTATGTCCTAAGCATATGCACTCACAAAAAAAAGAAAAGAAAAAAACACTTATTGCTTATAAATGAACATTAATTATTCTTTATAACAAAGCTTGATTATTTTTTTAGAAACCCCAAACTATACAGTGCCTTTCAAAAATTTTGGGAAAACAGTTATGTGAAGTGTTTTTACAAAATAAATAATCTATTTTCTATAAATGTACAAAATCATGCCAGCAAGTAAGAAACTGATACAAATGCAATAACTGAAAGATATATTTACTTTTATAACTATAATAATTTATTTATGAAATATATCCACATATATATAAACTATATCATATATATTTTGGCAAAGACCTCCTTTCTTGTTTCAAACAAAATCTATTACCATTGTTTTAAGTCTATATAACCATTTTTTCTGCTCAGTTTTTTTCATTTTGCAGGGGGTTTTTTGGTCTCCATCTATGTTCTGATAAAATATAATTTAGTGTCATCTGGTTACAATTTAACCTATGTGCCCTGGGAAAAGTCTGCTTGAAGGTCAAACCAGAAAAGATCTGTAATGCCACAAGTAAGGGATTTCCTCTGTTTCTTTTTAAATTACATTAAAGAACAGGATTTGCAAAACTTATTCATTTTTTCCTGGCTTATTCCTGCATCTCCCTCTCAAAAAAGTCCATAATTTCTGCTGAAATCATTTATGTTGAAAACTCTCCAGTGGTGGATATTTTCCTTTTTGCCAAGTTTCCAGGTTGTTCAGTTGTTCAGTGATGATGTTTCAATGAAGAGTTAAAAATGTGATTTTAATGTATTAGCAAAGATGAATGTATATACTGTGGATGATAAGATACGTAGTGGCTTAGAATAATAAATGGTCTAGTACAGGAAATTACTCTGATTGTATGAAGTTTGATTTTAAGTTCCACAGTCTTACAGTGTCATGTTTAGGAAATTCTTTGGGGTGAATAATTGAAATTTTGTTCATCAGCTACAGTGCATCCTTAAATGATTGTTGTAAATGTTTTTGAATGGAACTTTGAAGTGTAGGAATAATTTGTGCCTAAATTAGGTAATCTATTGAATACTCAATGTATACTCTTAACTTGCTATAGTTTATAATAATATTTATATTAGCCATTCATATTTATTCTGCATAGATACTGTCACTTAAACATCTGCCACAAAGTTACAATATGATTCAGGCTTGCATACATTAACAAGAGAAATATTTTATCGATTTATTCTTGATGAGAACTCGTGTACAGGCAATCTCTCTCTAACTCATCCCATTTTCCCATTACAATTGCCTGCATAAAGCTTTGGATGGTTCTTCAGACAGATAGCAAGCAGTAAGTGGAACAGGATGTTTCTGTTGTACTTCTTAAAATAAGGTAGAAAAATGATTTCTGAAACTTTGTGTTGCTGCAGTTTGGATCCTCCTTTAAGTTTTTCTTCGATGGTGATACATTCCCTGTCAGTTTACATGATAAAGATTATCCTTTACTGAGACTCTCATGAGAGGAGCATGGGAGAAAGCTTCTTCATACAGGTTCACGTGCCCTCGAATTGGCATTGATGAAATTAAAGTGTTACATACTTCTGGATTCTCCACTGGCATCAGACTGAAGCATCGAGTTTGCCCATCTCAAGGGAGAGTTGTAGTTTAAGTTCTTGCTTCTGAGTTTCAGCAAATAAACATTAAACCTTAAAAAAAAAAAAACCAGCTTGAGTATTCTGAACTAACTGCTCATGATCCTGATAGAACTGTGGTCTCCTAATCGTCTCCATGCTTATGTGTGCAAACAGTGAATGTTACCCAGATGTCTAATTAGCTCTGATTAAATAATCATAGGGAGAAATTCAGCCTGGAGACTTAAAATCCAAGTGCTTCCCTTGAGAGCTAGAAAGGTTTGGATAGTAATTTTTTTTTCTTTTTTTTAACTTCTCAAGTTCTAATGGCTGCTGCATTTCACCCAAAACTAGAAGTATTTGATTACACTAAAATAATTTTACATTTCTTACATAGCACTAGTATTAAGATTTGGAACTGGAACTTTTTGAAACTGGCTGCCAGGTCACAGTAACTTTTTCATGTATGACATCTAAAATAGATTTATTTTTCCCTCCAAATATTTTTTCCACAAAGTTTGTTCTATTTTCTGAACCTTGACAACTTAAATTTTACAAGAGCACTGCACTGGGACATATAGCTTATATTGTTGCAGGGCTAAATGAGCAAAAAGATGATAGACAGGAACAGCCCTGGCCTTAAGGAAAAAAAAAAATGTGGGACTGTTGCCAGAAAATGTGTTGGCTTATAGCCAGAGAATCCAACTTTTGAAGGAGCTATATCAGCACGGGGAAGGTTGTAGTAATTCTGTGTATAATTAGTTATTAAAAAAAAAAAAAAAGACGTCTCATTTAGAAAAAAGTAATAGTATTTATTTGACTTCAGAAAATATAAAAAAAGTTACGGAAAATTAATATTTCTATTCAACATTAAACAGAACATGTGCATCTGTTACATACCTGATGGTTCAGAACCTCCCAGACTCTGTGCTACTGAATGAAAGCGTGTTCCTTTTCCCTGCATAGGTCTCTCTCCTCTGTTGTTTTCACTGATCCATGATTTCTGACGAAGAGAGATTTGCTAAGTTCTTCACTGTGATCTCACCAGTTGCCCATACAGAGTTATTTATAAAGCAACAAAGGGCATATTTTTCTTTAGAATAGATAATACTTGGGGTTTTTACCTAAAATAGTGCAATATTAAGGAGGCCCTGAATTACCCTGTTTATTCTTCTAACTGGACAGGAGATCTGCTGTTTCAAAAATGCCACATCATAAAAAGAAACACCAGAAATAAAATTCAAAATACTAGACATGCGAATTTTATTTAAAAACAATACATTTGTTAACCCTTTAATTTTACACATGCAACTTGATTATTTAGCTTCATGAAATAGTCAAATCATGTAGACAGTTAGCAATGTTAAGGAAGGATACTCACCTTCTTCTGTCTTGCATTCTCCTGCAAAACTGCATACACTGTTCGTCATGTGCATCCAAACAAGAGCACCGAAACGAAGACTGGAAAGTACTTTGAATCTGGCCTGTAGACCTTTTGCCTCTAAAACTGCCTCTGTAGTTAGATAGCCCATATGGCACCGTCCTCCTGTCATGAGAATCACAATCATGATATATTTTACAAACCAATTAAGAGGTTGTTTCATATTTTTCTGTTTTAGAAAATAGACCTATTGATGTAAACTAATAAACAGTGGCACAAAAGTCAAACCCTATACTCATGTAAAAAGCTCTCCCTGTAAGAGCTCACAACTTTTGCTTAAAGTACTCAGGCTTTTACAAAGTTAGAAAGTAGCAGAAAAATAAATTAATGGCAGAATTAGTTGACAAATATCCTGGCTACATACAAAAATTTTGATTACCTAACAGCAAATACAAATACATTCCCAGGTTATTGCTTATTTTAATTCTCATTAATTCTTTATCGTATAGGTTCCCAGTCTCAATTACTATGCACAAAATTTGGCATGTTCAGTTCCATAACTGGTATAAATTGACAAAGGAGCTGTGTTGATTTCCATCAGATAAGTACCATCACATCGTCATCTTCTTCATCATTCAGAGGCTGAATTGCCTATAGTTATACTGTTTTCATCACTCGAGAAAACTGTCAGCATGACTGGCTTGCTGGATTATGTTTAGGGACATGACATTGGAGTCATAGGTGTGAGAATAGATAGAGGTAGATAATCCTCCTAACATGGAAGCCACAGTGATACGTATCCACTAATGCTTTTCTATAGGAGATCATATTCAGTTCTTTACAGGAGCATATCAGGAAATAGGAAGAGGTAACTCTATTTCCCTGCAGCCTGGCATACTCTGCTCCTTAATGGGGAATATTCAGTAATATTGTTTATCAGAAAAGGGCAAGCTTCATCACTACCTGCTAGCATCCCCAAAATGTATGGATAGTTTTGACTGATGTCATAAATTTTTCCTCCCGCAAGGTGTTAAAGAATCTCAATTGATAGCAGCTCTACACCACGTGGAACCTCTGGAAACTCACCAAAGTTCAGGGCACTTGAGGGCTGGGCAAATCAACCCATGAATCCACTGAAAATCAGAGGCAAATCTCTTGTTCAAAAGAAAGAAGGATGGGGGAAGAACAAAAAAAGGATGTGATCTTGATGCGGGAGAGGAGGTTAGGGTGACAGTGTTACAGCACAAAGCCTGAATAATCAGTCTGGAACCACTACTGTCATGTAGTTGGACTTCTATCATTTTCTTTCATAAAAACATCATTAGTCTATTAATTGGAAATCTGTGAATTTTCCATTCTCCCACACTCATGCTGAGTTGAAAGTGTCAGAAACATTAGTTTCTTAAAGTCTGCAATAATTTTTGATGCAACATTGGCAAGGTTGATAGAAAATCACAAAAATATAGAAATAAGCGGTATTTCTGTGTGTTGGAGGTCATGAGAGGTCTTTCTCCTGTAGATGCTGCTCTGCCTCATCTATATGCAGATGCTGTTATATATTTTCACCACTTCTTTCATTCTGTCTGTGCCTTAACACTGGGAAAGACTAACAAGATGCAAATTAGTCTTAAAAGACTATTTAGGACTTGATTGTGGCCCCCCCCTTCTCAAACAGTAGATTGAGAAGCTATTTGCTGTCTTCAGGAGTAGGCGTGAGTCCCATTTTATACTTGAAGAGTATTTATAATTCTGTACTGGCATCTACTTTATAATAATGAATGATAAATGACTAATGTAGGTAACTTCTGACACAAACAATTGCTTTATCATCTTATTTTTAGATACATTCGTGCTGTTTATGAAGTAATGGTGGTATTTGGAGGCAGGAACAGAAAGTGCTTATATTTTTAAGTGTGGCGAACCCTCTGTGAAAACTGTCTGGTAAAATTCTGTTATGCAACATTTTGCTCAGATTTAGGCTGAAATGAAAACATGAGTCTTGCTTGGTCTAACCAAACTTGAAACCCATATCTCATGGCAGATAGGTCGTGAGGGGATAAAAAAGCTTTTTACAGCTTTTGCAGATGTCATCCCACATTGTGCTAACAAGACATAAAATACTGTAGTATGTTATTCTCATTATTAAAAATGTTTCCAATTTTTCCTACATACAGTACTATTTTTTCTTACTCTAATGGCTCTAAATCCAAATCTCTGCAGGGCTGAGCTGTTGCTTGCTCCTCTGTCTAAGGTTCTGCCTGCATAGCCGGAGTGACACAGGGGCGCGTGTGCTTACTCCTTAGCTGCTGCAGCTTGCAAATTAATGAACTAGCTAGAATTGTCATCAGCTTCAATTTCATGTTAATACATCAGTATATGAACTRTGGTGGTTAAGGAATGGAGCCATAACCAGTCTGATGTCTTTGCTATGAGATAGTAAAATCCAGCAGATAGGCAGGAGTGGGGATTATAGCATAATTACAAGTGATAAGAATGATGAATCACAGCCCTAAGCAAAGGGGGAGACTGATATTTTAGATACTGCTTCTGACCTTCCTACAAAGAGCCTGATGCTCTACGAAACAAAATTCGTAAGCTCGATGCTTGTAAGAGTATGCTTCATACTTGGAAAATGCATTCAAGAGCACTTTGTTCTCAGTGGCCCAGAAATACGTGCAAATGTAATGATATTTTCAAGTGTAATAATTTGAACTAGAATGCCCAAGCAAACATTTTTATGTAAGCTAATAAGCAGATTTGCCATTCAGAGATGGGAAATTTAAATTTTTGGTATAGCCTTCCCAATATGCCTTTCTGTAATTTCTAAGCCAAAAATTCAAAACCAAAACATAAGCTTCAATAGCAACCCACAGTCTTTCCAGTAGTATTCAGAAAGAGCTGCAAAATGTAGTAGGTGTTTTCTTGCCTGTCAGTTACTCCGATAAAACTCATAAATTGCAACATTTAAGCAAAAGTTAGTGTGTGCATGGTTATCATTCCAGTAGCTGAAAATGTTAGTAATTCAAGTTAGTTCATGCCTCTTTCTCAGTACTTCAGAAGTGAGAAGAGATGCCAGAGAGATTCAGTTGAACAAATATCAGAAGCATTTGCCTAGCAGCATGCTTAATCTTAGATCGTTGCACATGATTAATGAATGGCTGCTTGAGCAGCAAATTTTATGGTGCTGCAATGCTCAGGTTCAAAAGGAGGGAACTAGAATCACAGTTTCTACACACGGAGTGGTAATCGCTGTCGACATTTTACTGTTACTAAGCCTGTCTGTTGCTAAGAAGCCAACTTAGCTTTCCATTTCAGTAGGTGAAGCATCTCTTTTTTTAGTCAAAGCTTGCTATCTTTAGCATACGCAGGGCAGTTTCTGTCCCCACAGGGAAGATGAGGGACAGCTGAACCAGGCAGGAGCAGATTTGTCCAGCCAACTGCTGGACTGCCAGGGATGTCTGAGCAACTCATTCCCTAACACCATGTTCCTAGTGGTTATGACCAGGTCCCTAGCCAAAGTCCTGGCTAAGAGCCATTTGGAAACATTTTGAAATTTTCTATGTGAGATTCACAGATTTTTTTTTTGAAACATTTGAAACAATTGAAACATTTACATTTCACAAGAAATATGAAATTTCTGATCTTTAACTCAGATTACATTGTTTCTCCTTTTAGGAGAGCAAAATTCGCATGTGACAATAAAATTGGTTTCCACATATTTAAGGGCTAAGGCGTACCATGCATCCTTTATGCATTTCTTCTCTACAAAGAGGAGAACAAGCATACTGATACAATTCTGGATTAGCCTTTCCAAGGTACTTCTTTGAACTGGCATCTGGGTGGCAACATTCAAACCTGCGATGTACGTGGACATGGCCCACCTTCTCTTTTGCAGAGGTCAGTTACCAGTATGATTACTGCGGCCAGGGAGCAGATGCATAAAGGAAAAGCCAGCATGCTCATTTTTAAACACTTTCTAAATTACAGGAGGTCTGGGTTTAAGGAAACAGTTTCTTTGTCAGTATAAACTATTTTGTTCTTTATTCATATCATCAGAAGGCTCTATGTGGGAAGAAGAGCTGCTAACATAACTCTCCAGTGCCTGGAATTAAGCCATGTGTATGATTTGCCAATGTCCCACTGTCCCTCATTTGTACTATAATGAATGGTCAGTATTCAGACAGCCAAAATCCAACTAGTTTATTTTAATTCTTATAACATGTGACTGAGTTTCTCATGCTATGTTATAATTGACCTGTGAGTTGCTTTTATTTTCTACTTTCCCAGCCACTTAAACACAGTAGATACCTCCAGGGCACTTGAGAGTTTCAGCCAAAGCAGAAGGATGAGGGGGTTGCAGCATTCATCTTAGATATTGTGATTTCAGTATTCAGCAATATATTTCTGGCATGTATCCAGGCCAGCCAGGCTCCCAAGAGCCTCCAGTGTTTTCAGACAATCTTAAAATGTATGAGATCCCTGTAAGGACCACTGAGAACAAAGAATGTGGAGAGGAAGCAAGATCTCTTTATATTCTCTATGTGAACCAAGATGTCCCCAAAATGAAAGATGTTAGGGGAAAATAACAGATATTTCTGTGTATAATTTCATATAAAGCTACAGCAGTACTACTATGTAGCCCTGTAGATAAAGAGATCATTGGCTGCTCTGAAAGTTCACTCCAACTCTTTCTGCAACAGGCACATTTTTTAATTGCAGATAGTTTGCAACAGGTATTCCTCCCATATTATCCTTTGATCATCATCATCATTTATTAAGTAAAACACAATGGGAATGCTCTTCAAAGAAGTCCCTGACTTGCTGGTCTTATGTCATCCTAACTACATGCTGTGTTCACAAAAATTGTAAGGATTGCACTGCATTTTTTCTACTTGATTATTCACAGACTCCTACAATTGAGAGATATAACGGGCTGTTCCTTCTTACCAATTGTCCTAGTCCCTCATCTATTTAAAGGATAGAGATTTACGATGACATGCAGAAATAATGCTTGCTTTTTTCTGAGAAGATTTTTGCAGTTAAAATTATTTTCAGAGAGAAACAGGTGTTTATACTTTGTAGCCACACTTTTACTTCCCACATCCTCAGTTTAGTAGCAGTCAATGCTCCTAGATACCTAAATAGGCTACTGATATCCAAAAAGATGTAGCTCCAATATCTTGCTGAAATTGGGTTTATCTTCACTGTTTTTTTCAATCTGATTTGTTTAGTTAGCACTTAAGCTTTTAAAGGACCCAAAATTAGTTATAGTGGATTAGTTACAGTTAATTTAGGCAATAAGCCAAGGATTGTGCGTATCTGCTTTACCATCCAGTCTGTCTCACTGACCACATGAGTTCTTTGATCTACCTCCTACTGGGACGTCGTGGTACCCAAATAAGAGCCATGAGAGAATCTGAAGGCTAATGTCTCTGTGATAAGGCAGATCATTTGTCCGGGTATCTCCCTTAACATGCCATCCCAGGAGGATTGCAGCAATGAGATAGGCTAGAGCAAAAAACTCCACTATCTTGCTAGCAACCTACATACCTGTCTGCTTGTGTCAGCAGGCTTAGTTAACCGGTGTTGGCACAATCAATGGAAAGAAGGCACCAGGCTGCATACGGTCTCCAATACAATGAGTAGTATTTCTATAAAGTGAGCTGGTCCCTGAGAGATACAGTGATGTGGAAGACACCCCTGGTTTGATCCTTGGCACAGTGATACAGAGCAGCCAGCCGAGCCACACCAGGAGTCAGTCAGCTCTCCTACATCCCTCAGGAGCACACTGGGAAGGAAGGAGGTGAAAGAGCTGGCCAGGTCAGAGCAGCTTCACTTTTTCGTCTTGTTTCTTTCTCCTCCTTTGAAGAAGATGTCTCTCCTTTCTTGCAACATGAGGCCTGAGAGTGAGAAGAGGCCTGCACTAACAGCCCTGAAAAGAGGTGGAGGGGCTCAGAACAGGAGTGAGACTAGGGAGAGAGAGCAGAACTGATGTGTGGACTGGAGGCAGTCAGTGCAGGGGCTGGGAGATGACAGGGACAAGAATAATTTGGGGCTGCAGTCAAAATTAGTTGCTGGGCATGAGAATGATGATGAACACTTGTTTTTTTCAAGCCATTTTATATTTAGAATGAGTTGTTAGGTTTGCCCAGTCCTGATTTAGGTAACTCATACTAGCTCTGCAGAAGGACACAGAATAAATGTCATCTTCCCAAGCTTTATACTCCTTGATTTCCTCAAACCAATTATTGAAGCCATATTAAATGAGCCATATTTTGATCCCTGTGATAACAAGGTAATTCCAGTATTATAATCTTCTAAGTAAATGAGATAAATTTACAATATATATGGTACATTCGTGGTGACTAGAGAAGGAGGTTACAAAGAGCTCAGTTTACTAACTTCACTGACTGCAAATGCCTGGTAGCTGAAAATGTCCTGGAGGCAGAAAGGTGTCTTTTTTCTTATAAAAATAAGCCATCTTGCATTCCTCCTGCTTTCCTRTTTTATATGTTCTTTGGTAAAAGTGAAACACTTACGGCATAATTTAAGCTTGAAGCAAACTCAAAAGCAACATACGGCACAACTGGCAGCACATGCCTCTGCTGATCCTTACTGGGAATAACTAGATTTGTGGCTTTCATAAACAGTTAAGAGGAAGGGTTCCCATGGCTGCAATCTGGCTTACCTAGCATGCATGGGCTACCCTGTTTCTGATAAATATGTTAGCAAGCATGCTCCATAAAATACATAACTTCATAACACACATAATATTCTTATTAAAGCAGAGCTAATATAATACATAACAGGCTACAATTGCTTTTTTGGATACATTTCTCTTAGCTTTAGCAATTTACAGTATTCCACATTGAGCTAACAAATGTAGTAAAGAACATGTTGTAATGACTGCAAAATATTCATACTCAGGAGACCTTACTGCAATATTGCATGAAGGCAGAGGAAGACACTTGAATCATTTGCCAGCATGAAATACCAGAAAAGAATCTGAAGCTCTGTGGAGCAAAGACAATTAGCACAAAACAAACAGTGGACACAAATAAATTACCTGGTCTTAAGAGACAACTGGCTTTGTTTAAAGCAATTTCATTATGTCTTACACCCTTAACTTGATCCCTGATTACTAAGGACTGAATTATGAACTAAAATATCATATGGATGGAAATACTGTCTTTTTAACATCTTATCAATGGTATTTTTGATTTGGATTGACTGTCGTAGGAAAGGTCTTTCACAGCATGCTTTCTGTGGGAGGTTTTGTCGGGGATCTTCCTAGGAGTTCCTCACTTGCCAAGACACAGAAGACAACACACGTGCAAACGTTATTTTTGTTCAGCAGTATACAGGAGTGGCAGAATTACACTTCAGTAAATCCTATTTCTAATCCAAGACTTGAAAGACATTTAGTCCAGTTTAAGCATATACTTAAATTTTTGATTCAAAACTAAATGAATGAATTGATATTTTAGTGAGTGTACTCTTTAATTTCTAGGTGACAGCAGTGGACCTGCTATTTAATTATTACAAGGTTATACCTAATAGTATTTTTCTTCTGTATGTTTGTAGGGAAATTATATAAATGCTTGTAATTTCATAACAAAGGACAACTCAGCAATAGAACTTAGAGTATAACAGACATGCAGTACAGTTAAATCATAAATGAATGGCAAAATCAAAATAATCTGCTTTTCTTTTAAAAAAACAGTCTTACGAATAGAAACTTCATATTTATTACTAATAATCCTTTTCCTGTAGCTGTCAAAAGAATATTACATGTTTCCTGTATCAAATATGATAAGAAAAAAATTTGGGCTGTGCAGTGAAAAGCTGAGGTATGTTTCTTGAGGTTAACAAGATGAAGCAGCCATGGGGGTGTATTTTTTCATTAACACCCCAAGTACCCAGAGAGGCTGGGTAGAGCTCACTTTACCTTATGAACCGAGCCACTGTTTCACCAAAATACCTCCCTGAAAATGTACTGCTCGCATCCTTCAGTACCTCATACCGGTCCTAACCTGGTTCCAGTTTTTGACAAGCTATTGGACTCTTAATTATAAAAAAACGTATCTGGTGCAGTATTCCTTCCCGCCTGTAAGACCCAACCTCCCATTACTCTTCTTTCATCCTCTGACTGGCAGGGAGCATTGGGCTGGTTCCAAAGCAAGAAGGCATGAGGTAAATCCTGAAAGGCAGAAGTGGCTGGAAAATCAGGAGAATGAAAGGAATGAAATAAAATTAAGTGGCAAAGGGTAGCTTTTCCAAAATAAGTCTCAGAGAATTCATTACTAGCTCCTGCACCCGCCATACCACTGTCTACACAGAACACGTTCTCCAGTGCATGTTTCTACCATTCCCCACAGTGTGTAGAGTTAAAAATGCACTGTTGGTTTAAAAACAAATAAAACAAAAACCTGGGGGGAAAATAAACACAAGAGTGTTAAAATTTAAGGCTGATGAAAGTGACTGTGGTTTGACAACCCTGGAAAATGTTATTCTTTGTTTACTCTTAGAATTTGAGCAACATGAAGAGCAATAGTGAAGTTTCAAAGCACCAGTTACTGGCATGTGTCATCCCTGAGCCCATCCTCTGCAGGGCTAGCTCCTGCGGTGACAGGGGAATTCAGTCTGCAGAGCCAGACCAGTTTCAGGCCTTCCTGAGGATACTGTTAAGGTATCAATACTATGAGTACTGAAAATATGCTTTACAGGAACACTAAGAGGATATATTCTAGTCTAGGCTGTGAAGGGCACACAAGCTGTGCATGGTTCAGGGAGACCGAAGGAGCAGAGGGATCAGGCTGAACAGCGCAGGCTGAGGGATGCTCAAACAACAGTGAGACAGTGTAGGAGCAGTTAGGAGAAATGATCAGCACACAAAACAAGAGAGCATGAATTTGAGGCCCTTACTAGAATGGGAATGGGCCCTTATTAGAAAGGGATGGTGTTTCAATGTGAAAATGTCAAAAGAAGGCATTGGCTAAAAAATAGAACCACACCAAGGTATTTAATCTAGGATGTTAAAGTTATTTTAAAATGGAAACACTGAATCTTGTTCATTCAAGAGAGTACCATGAATATATGTACTTTAAAGCAGGGTAGGCACAGAAAAAGCAAGAAACATTTTGTTCCTGTTCACGTTAAGATAGGTCAAACTATCAGATATGATATGTGATTTAGGAATGAAAGTCCCATTTGCCAAAGGACAGAACCAATTAGGACCAATCAGAACACTCACTAAAAGAAAAAGAAAATAGGCTTATTAAAAGAAAAACAGAATAGGCTTCCTAAGTTAGGTTTGAACATAACTCTTGACAACCAATTGTGGCTTCATTGTGAAAAAACACAATTTGGGTAATGCTACATGGAAGGATAAAACACCATATATAAGGTTTTCAAAGGAAAAAATTGGGGCAAATTATAGTGCACCTGATTTTTACATTGTTTCAAGCACAGCATCCCTATTAAATGCATAAACAGCTTGCATATGAAAGGACCTGCTACAACAGGACAGTGATGTTGACAGCTGCGTTTGGCATTAGCTATGGTGGATGCGTGATAGGGAGGGACCGAAGAGGAGTCTCTTGCTGCAGACAAGCTAATTGTTGTGAAAGCTGATTCAGTTGCAAGTTTTAGCACTTGCATTTGAAGACCCTCCAAGAACTGTTTTTCATTTTTTGATGAATCAGAAAGGCATTTCATAGCAAATTTTATACAGCTGTGGAAAATTCCATAATATCCTAACACTAATAACTGTGCTAGTAACAACTACGTTATTTTTATTGTATAAGCTGCTATATGGTTTTGTTACTAAAAGGGAGTAAAAAGAAATAGAGCCAGAGATGCTTGGTTTGAATCAGTATCATAATATCTAGCTCAGTAGCAGTTTGAACATGAAAGACTAGTTCAAGTACAGTTCTAGAACTAGTATTAGCTGTGGACTATGTTATATTAACTTAGTATTATGTTTTCATAGTGTAAATCTTGGGGCTAGTTTTAAAATCATCATCCAACAAAAGGAATGAAGAACTAGGAAAATGTTTAAACACATAAGCTGGCTGAGGGGAGATAATAAAATGGTAGTTGGACCGCAGTATAGTTGTTACATGCCTCTGTAGTTATTTGAACAGTGGAATACATACACTCAAAGATTGATCGACACTGCAGTATTCAGTGAGCTTCCCAATTCAATAGAATATTCATGTACAATATCAGCTTCATCACTTCTTTTGGCACTTGCTTCTGGTGGTTAACCACGCTCACTGTTAGACAGATCGTCTTCCTTATTTGAACTTGCCTGGCTTGCAGCCACCGTTTTATCATTATGCCTTTGCCTAGCAGGTATTTTCAGTCTGATATATTAAGATTATAAGCACATGCTTAATTGTTTTGCTGAACAGGAGAGTTTTGGCTGTGTTCTTCCCTTTCCAGTAATACACAGGTTCTTGTCTATGTTTAACTAATGAAGAAGATAATTCTCAAAAAAGGGGGTAATTCTAATACTTTAAATTTATAATACCACCTAATACCCATAAGGATGAAGAGCACTTTAAATTACATTCTGTGGGTTTCCTTTCAACAAAATTCAATCAGTGATGAGATGCAGGTAACAAAAAGATGATATGATGGAAATGAAAAAGTCAGCAGGACGTCCTGTTAGAACAACAGTATCCAATAGGCTTGGAGTCTTCTCTTTTGTAACAACATCCCAAGATATCACATCTTCTCTATATATGAGCAAAACTGAGTGAAGTGATGACCGGATAAAGATCCTTTCCATTCTGAGATGACCTCCTGATGGTGACCTAGGCCAGTAGTGAGCAAAATCATTAATTTAAAGCTGTTAGACAACTGATCATATGTGGAATCAGCTGCTGTTGTCAGTTTAGCTTCTGATAAGCCTTGGATTCACAACAAACCCATTTGCCAGCACTTTCAGCAGAGACAGAAAAGAATGAAAGTGCATGAAAAGCCTTTCTTACCCCAACAGGTAGTCATATGAGGTCAGGAGGACAGACTTTTACAGGTGAACTATCTGGAGTTGTCAACCTAGACCTGCTGATATTCCTAAATGGCCATCAAAATTTAGGATATGTGACTTAAAAATGTTACAGAAACTTCATGTTTCTTCTTTATGATGGAACAAGAATGTGTCAGCACAGGCTTGTGAAACACTCACCTTATCCTCTACCAACATATCCCACTCACAGACCACCAGCGAGTGTATGCCTTTGGCCTTCCACAGAGGAAAGAGAACATGTGTGAGTGCAGAGGATCAGTGAGCGAGCACAAAAATATTAGATCAAACTCTTCCTTTCACTTTGTTCATTTGACTCTACTGTTTCAGAAATTTATGTAATTGGACAATAGAACCTTTAGATGATCATGTAAGCCCATCTTTTTACATGGTCATAGAATTTCATTCAGTTATTTCCCTTTTTGATCATAGTATCTAATACTGAAATAAGGCATGCCATTTAGAAAAAAAAATTGCTTTGATTTAGACACTTCAAGAAATTATCAGTTCTTTTGGTGCTTAGCCTGACTGGCTAATGCCTTTACTATGCTAATCCTTCTTTAAAAGCCTCTGGATTATTGCCACGAGTTCTCATTATATTTTTCTTTCACAGATTAAAGACCATTTTAGTATCTGATATTGTGTGTCCATTATAGCATTATTCTCCTGTAGTTTTCAGATTTGATCTCTTACTAATTATTCTGAGCATCTGTAGTGTTTCATGCAGCAACATTAATGTCATTAATTGAAACACATTTTGCCTTTGGATGTACATGCTCAGTTGATCTCAAAATATAGGACCTCTTTGAAGATGGACAGATCTAAAATGTGTCTTTCTTACATTTTCTTCTCTAAATTATATAATTAAGCATGAGTCTACAGGTTGTGGCTATATTACATCAGTGAGTACTGTTTAACAGAGTTTATTCTTTCTGCTTTAAAATGTGTCTTTAATTATATATCAAGGCAGACATAATTAATCATTTGACAAAAAAGAAATAACACATATACACATTGATTACTCAAGGAATTAGTCTGCAGTCTTATCAGTGAGAACAATATACCAGGTTTTAACCAAATATTTTATGCAGCCTTTGTCTACAAGACATAATTGCATTATTCTACTCTGACTTACAGATGTTCCTTAGGATGTCTTCCTTTCCACTTAATGCTTTCACTGTTCCCATCAAAAAAGACTTAGAGTATGTCAAAATAACACTAGCATACTCAGGGGTCTGGACTAACCCTAGTGGTTCATGGACAAGTACAAAGCAATAGGCAAACGTGTGTGCACGTAATTTCCTCATTTAATTTGGGATGGCTACAGAGGGTCAAAGGTTGCGTACTCTGCAATTTTGTGCTTTTCAACAGCTCTCTCCCTGCTGATCTTAGAGGTTTCTCAGCAAGGATAGAAATATACCCTGTATTGGTACTCTGCTTCCAGCAGTGATTTTATTGAAACCACTTCTCCGGGGAGGGAGGAGGAAGAGGGGCCATGACCAATATTTGTTCTGAATATATTAAAACAATGCTTAAAAGCATATTCTGTTGGGAGAAGTGATGAGGAAGAAACAGGAGGAGGAAGTAAAGTACATCTGTGGCGCATGGAGGAAAGAGTAACCTGGAAACAGAAAACATTAAGGAATTTGTGATGGGAATAAGAAGTGATAAAGTGAAGGATGTAATTCAAGGGAGATGAGAAAGAAAAAAATTAGTAAAAAGTAATTCCAGTGTTTGGTGTAGGAAATAAAACTGAAAAAGACATGAGAGGTGAGTAAACAGGAAAAAGATCAGAATCAACAGATGTTAGGAAAATCTCTCCAGTCTTTAATACCATTGTTCTGGCCTCCCATTGTATGTATGGTCCTCAAAGTTGTATTTGAGCCAAACATTTGGTAGTAAATATAAAAACTTTCAACAACATAAAAGGTCTATTTACAGCCCATGCAGTCTATACATATGTAACAGTTGCTTCCATTTGGAAGTTGTGTAACTTCCTTGGGATATTAAATTGCACAAGTAGGCCTGATCCTTCTCATTTGCTTTCAGAAATACCTTTTGACTTATTGAGACATTGTTCAGGTAGAAGACCAGGCCAGAATTAGGGCCCATTCATCCAGATGTGTGATATAAAAGCCCAGTCCTATTCTTATTGTACTAAACATACTCAAAAATGTCCAATGTCTTTATAAATACTATTTCAATTACTATCTCTGCCCTCATATATAGAAGCTTTCCTCTGTGGAAGAATCCTGGGGTTTCTGACAACCAAGACGGCACTCCTGCAGCTTAGAGGGAGATTTTTACATCCACCCACGCTGTGAACAGGGCCTTTCCTTTCAGTGCTCCCCTTGCAGGCTGGAGCAGGGAAGTCTCAGGGAAGAGCTAGAGGAGCAGGAGAGCAAAGCAGGCCAGTTCAGACACCTGGCTCTTCCAGGCAGAGAGCACCACTTGCCTTTTTCCACTCTCTAGAAACCCCAGCCCACCAACTTCGAGGTGCCTCTTTTCTCCAGTTCTAATCAGCAATTACAGATTCCAAAAAATTTAGTTCCTACTGGACTGATTCCCCTACTCTCCACAATTATCCAGCCACTGTTTATCAACCGTAGAGGGCCTCTAGCATCCTGGTTAACCTACTCCCGACAGTGTTGGGAAATGAAGCATATTATAGACTCTTAAACTGAATTGTCAGGCTTCCTGAGATCATGGAAACCATATATATTTTCATTCTGTATTTTTTGTTCTTTCTTTGCTGATCTTCACTCAGGACTTCCAGGTAGGAAAAAAATCTCCACATCAGTGAATGCATGCACACTATTAATGTTACAATGTTGTATCCAAAATACTTTTCACACCAGAGGGAAATTGACAGTTTTTATTGACCTAAACAGGAGATCCTATAAAAAGAGGGTTTAAAATTAGCAGAATTCTGTTTATTCAGTTTGTGGCCAAAAAGGAATGTAGTTTCTCTGTTTCACTGGTGAAGCTCTGACTCACATATACTGAGTCATAAATATTTAGCTAAAATAATTCTAAGTAATCCTGGGATGGATTAGTGGAGGTATGGAACTTGAAGAACTGAATGACTTCTGTGACTGCATTATACATACTGCATGTGCCTGTAATCTAAAACCCATTTGACTTAATTTATTTTGCTGCTACTTTCTTTTTTTTTTTCTATTCCTTTTGTCATTGTAATCTGATTAAAAGCTTTGCAATTGATTCAAAGGCAGATCTGGCTTAGTACAAATATTCCCAACTGTAGTTAGTGGAGTTCTTGGTGGTGGCATGTGGAAGTTCACAGCCATATGGTCCCAGTACTTCTAATTCTGAGGTTCATTAGATGAATCTAAAAATAGGCTTCATTTGATCTCCGAACTTTTAAAATGAACTGACTGCTGTAGTTGCCACAGGACTGAGACTTGTTTAGCCTATGAAACAAACTTTACAAATCCTTAAGACTCATAGACAATAGTGTAGGAAGAGAAGGACGCCAATCTCCAGGCTCTAGGCAAAGTGCCGCTCTTCCTGGCTGACTGCTTTGCGTTAACCACTGCAGGTAGCCGACGCTGCCCTTGGGCCTTCGTGCTCCACCTCCCACTGACCCTTACGAAACTCAGAATTTCTGCTTCATGGGAACTGTTATGTTTTCAAAAGTTGTTTTTGTTACGAGTTGGAGCAAACACTTATGTTCCCTCTTCCCGCAAAACACAATTGTAAAAGAGACCATTTGCAACATTTTATGTCTGGTATATTGTGGTTTTCAACAATTATTATTCTTTTAATGTCAAAATATTTTCCCACATGAATTTCTATCGAAGTCAGTACAATTTCACACACTCTAGTTCTCCTCCCCCGAAGAGGGGTTTATGAGAAACAGCTTTCTCCGACAAAATAGCTGCTTTTCTCCCCGCGGTCCCGGCGCCCGCGGCGCGGCGCGGCGGGGCG